>NW_023425427.1:50650246-50832746 GCF_014108245.1 Pipistrellus kuhlii
AGTCTTCGTACTTATTACTTCCTAATTTCAGAATATGTATCTACAAAGGGTTCTGGTACCATTTCCAACCTGGGGGAGTACTTCCCACGACCAAAAAACAATCATTCCAATACCAGCTAGATGTTCTACTATTCAATTCAACTCTGACTCTATTCTCCTGCAGATTCCTCTGGTGGAGGGCTCAGTGTTGCAAGACTGCCCCCTTCCCCACTTCAGAAGCCAGTCCCAAGCCCAGGTTTCACCTTCACATCTGACCACAGGCTACAGTTTGTACGTTTTCAGGACCTCCTCCTTGGGTTCAATTAATTTACAAAAGCAGCTCACAGAACTCAGAGAAACATTTTACTTCCAGGTTACCAATTTATTCAAAAGGATATAGTTCAGGTACAGCCAGAGGGAAGAAATGCATAGGGCAAGGTATGTGAGAAGGTGCCTGGAACTTCCTTCTCTCTCCAAGCATACAACCCTCCCCATATATCCACATGTTCACCAAAACAAAAGCTCTCTGTACTTTGTTATTTTAATGTTTATAACACCTTTATTCACTGAATTTAGAATCATTTCTTCTAATTTTAAGTTAAAACTACATTCCAAAAAGCCTAATAACCAAGCAATTCAATTAGGAACTCAGTAAGGTCCTTTTGTGTTTTTATGATTAGAGGCAAGATAATCCAGTCTTAATTTTATCAATTCAATAATTCAACATTTAATATATGTAAGTGTTCCCTCTGTTCTAGGCAGAGTGTTATATCTTGGCTTACTAAAAAATAAGTAAAGATGCAACACCTGTTATTAGGAAGAAAGATTTTTTAAAAGATAGATATTTTAACTTGTAGGGAATGGCCAATTCTTACTACATTAATAACTTTTGTGAAATTAGTTATCATGCATATAATTCAGTTTCTTAACTGATTAAAAATGCACATTTCTTATTGCCAGTTTCATAAAGGCATGATGAAAATTTAAGTCCTAATCTTTGAGATTATTTTACCCCCACAATAGACAACTAGGATGATCAGTTCTCATGCAGTAAAAGAATAAAATTTTTAAAGATTATCTTTTTATTGTGTGGTTTTTCATAATTTCTCAATGTTGACCTAAATCAGCAGGCTTTATTCAGAAAATTTTCACTGACTCACTGCCATTTATACACTATCTCAGCATGTTACCAATGTCTATTGACTTTTCTTACTTAGAACTCATCTTGAGAATTTGCAATTTACTTTTAAAATGGTATTTTTGCCTCCTAGAATACTATGCTTGATTACTTTTCTCCAATCCTTTGAGTGTTAAGTAAGAGATCATTAACTCTAAGATTGTGTACTCAATGTCTTAACTTTGTCCTAAATTCTCAAGCACCTCAGAGGACCCCTAGCAGAAAGCTATTGATCTGGATACCCTCCATGTACTACTGAGGAAAAGATAAGAAATACTGCTGAACAATGACAAACCTTTACAGAACATAAATGTCCCCCACAGAAGTTTATAATCTGGAAATATTTAGAGTTCAATAAAGATTAATAGATTAAGACATATTTAAGTATTACGTGGTACTATATAGGGTTAAAATTATTAATTTTTTTTTCAGTTCATTAGTGTCTAAAGCTATAGAAATTCTATTTATTTCAGACTCTGGACTAGCCACAATGCCTTCTATATTTCATTATCCAGCTTTCATTGGGTTCTTTACATATTGTAGGATCATGCTACTTGAGGAACTAAAATGAAAAATAATTGGATGGATTGCATGATGGATTTTAAAGATTCCATTCCCAATATCTTGTGTCACCTCTTCTATTTCACTGTTCAAAACAAGTCATAGGCCTTGAGTATTCTGATGATGGAATGGAGAAAATAGTAATATTTCTCTTATGGAGAACCAGTACAAGTAACAAGTATACTATTATAGGTGGAGCAGCAACTTACTGGAAATAATAATACAATTTGCCATAGACTTACTTTGGTTACAAATTGTCATTTTTCCTCCCATTAAAGAAAAGGATACATTTAGTCTTCCACTAAAAAAATTTACAAAAACAAAAACAAAAAAAAAAAAACCTTAAAATCGAGGAGTTTGTAATAATTTCTACATCTAAGTAAGAATGGCTCCTCTTGATCTGGGATTTAATAGAATGTCAGGTTATTTTCCCTTTCTCTTAAAAAAAAATCATCATAGCTGAAACCGGTTTGGCTCAGTGGTAGAGCGTCGGTCTGAGGACTGAAAGGTCCCGGGTTCGAATCCTGTCAAGGGCATGTACCTTGGTTGCGGGCACATAACCGGTAGGGGGTGTACAAGAGGCAGCTGGTCGATGTTTCTCTCTCATCGATGTTTCTAGCTCTCTATCTCTCTCCCTTCTTCTCTGTAAAAAATCAATAAAATATATATTTTTTTAAAAATCATCATAATAATAGCACATAGTAGTAGGACAAAGAAAGAAAATTGAAATAAATGCCTTCATTAAGGAGAAAAATAAGAGCCATACAGTAGTCATTGGCCCATAATTATTTTAAAATCCTGTTGGTAATATTCCTAGATGAAACCCCATATATATTCCAATGATCTCTGCTTGGGCTGAGTTTTCTGGCATTCCTGTCATTGGCATTTGTCAGGGGAAAAAGAAGAACATGGCATAGTCTCTTATCAGAGAGCCAGACTCCAAGGTCCCATCTTTCCCTGTATAAATCTCTCTCCCTTTGCCAGTTCGGGAAAGTCCCACCTAGTTTTTCAGGTTCAAACAGAAATAATGAGAAATACTGATTCTAAACAATCACACATTACTTTACTCCTGAAAAAAAAGCTTAAAAATAAAGTATTGCATTTTGTGTTCTGCTCTGTTTCCTTCCTTTTGAGACAATTATGGTGAATTTCCTTCTTGCCCAAATTAGGAAGGAAAGAAAAAATATGAGCATAGATAACTAAGGAAAATAGAATGATTGTTTTTCTAAATATTATCCTCCTTCAGATGAGCTCATTAAATTTCCTTTCATCCCTTTGTTACTATTGCCCTGTTCCCTTGCCATGAATCAGAGCTGAATCAGAAGCTATTAACTATGACATTATACTACATTCCTTACAAAGAAGAATTCTGTAAAAGATCTCCATATGAAACATTTGATTCAACATGAAGCAAGAGGCTGTCTAAGCACACTAAATTTAGACTTTTGGATATTCTTGTTCGATCCTGGCTTGGAAAAGTTAGTATGACTAGTTCCATTGGCAGAACATATGTTATAAAGTCTTTATATTTTTGTATTCAACCATTTTTACTATTATGTTTCTCTCTTTTATCATTTGACTAATTTTGAATTAAACTTTTTAAACATGAGGAAAACAATTACTTACATTTGAAGAGGAGAAATTACTTATATTTGAAGAGGAGAATTTTAGAGAGTTAAGATTTTCAATAGGGTATAATACAGGCAAATGTTGGGCAATACTTTATTTTTTAGTCTTTCTTTTATCCAATATACTAGAGGCCTGATGCATGAAATCCATGCAAGGGGTTTGGGTCTTGCAGGCCCAGCTTCATCTGGAAGGTTGTCCAGAAGGTAATTCGGCTGTCCAGTCTAATTAGCATATTATGCTTTTATTACTACAGATATTTATAAGGCACTGAAGAAGACTGTCCTTAAAAAGAGCTTATACTATAATATAATGAGACCAAAAAAAAATCTTCTGAGAAGGTATTAGATGGTGAATTAATCTGAGTCCAATCAGAAGTGGAAAACAGCACAATCATTATAAAGTTTAATTAAATAAAAGAACTATTAACCATAATATTTAATTGATTAATCTGAAATAAAGAAAACTCTCAAGAAGACAGGAATAGCTAATATAAGAGCAGCCACTGCCATGAACTCTGAGATAGACCACCCAAGAAAGAACCTGTGTAGGTCTCTCCAGGGCTGGGATTTGTTGGTGAGGGCCTGACATGGCTCACTGGTTAGTAGTTAAGTCATTACAATGCTGCACCAGCAGTATTTTCTGAAAATCTATCCTCTAGAACTTTCCAGAAATAGGCCCTCTTGGGTTGGGGAAAACTGTTCATGAGTAGGTGTTTCATCACAGAAGCTGCTACAAAAGTACCCAAAGAGGAAAGTGTACTACAGACACTGGGCACTCAAGAAACCACAGACTTCAGGCATTGCCTGAGCAGAGCTCACAGGGAGTAGGGAGCAAAAGCCTTTTCTCCTGATAGTTCTCTTTGGTACTTTATAATGTTCCAGCCAAATATATATATAATTAGAGGCCCAGTGCACAAAATTCATGCCCAGGGGAGGGTCGTGCCCTCAGCTCAGTCTGCACCCTCTCCAATACGGGACTCCTCGGGGGATGTCTGACTGCCAGTTTAGGCCTGATCCCTGAATGGGGATAAACTGGCAGTCAGATATCCCTCTTACAATCCAGGACCACTGGCTTTTAACTACTCCCCTGCCTGCCTGCCTAATGGCCCCAACTGCCCTCCCCTTCAGGCTTGGTCTCCCCTGCTGGCCTGGTTGTCCCCAACTATCCTTGCTTGCCTGCCTGACTGCCCCTAATCCTGCCAGCCTGATCTCACCCCTAACTGCTCTCTCTGCCAGTCTGACTGTCCCTAACTGCCTCTGCCTTGGCTCCCACTACCATGGCTTTGTCCAGAAGAAAGTCAGAAGTCCAGAAGATGGCTGGTGGACTCATTTTAATTAGCATATTACCTTTTTATTAGTATACATATATTTTTAAAGGGCCTAGATCCATTTTCAAAGTCAATCAAAAAATTTGGGTTTATAGCTGAAAAGTAATAAATGGCAATGATGAATAACCAACTCAATCTATAGTAAAGAGGCTGAATGAGTGAAATCCTACTCAAGAAGCTGGTATTTAAGCTGAGATATAATGAATAAGTATTATCTGCTTCTGGCAGCAATGAAGGGGAACTATAAGTATATTTATACATTCCCCACATTCTTGGATCTGATGATCCAGAACAATCTATCACAGTTCATATTATCTTTCATTTGAAGTGTTATCTAAATTAAGAGTATAGATTCTAAAGTCTAATTGTCTGAGTTCCAATCCCAACTCCTCCTCTGAACAGTATCAACTTGACATGTTACATACCTCTCTAGTCAGGTTTTCTACTTATAACATGTATAGTGTATGCTCAATAAATATTAGCTAGTATTTTCCTTGGATTGGCCCTTCTCATTCACTATTTGGTTTCAAAAACTCAATGTAAATCCATAATGGATTTTCCCCAGTTAAAATTTTAAACTTTTTCTTTTGTATTTCAAAGCATTTCCTATAAAGCTTTGTTTAAAAGCCTTTACTATTTACTATCTACCCACTTATCTACCACTCTATTTACCTATTTTCATTAGTTTATAGGTGTTCCCAAATTAACTGAAGACCAACTTGAAAGTGAGTTATTCTTTGTATGCCCAGAATCTGGCTTATAAGTGGCTGCTTAATAAATGTTGAATAAATAAATAGATAACATATAAAGGGACTCATTTATTAAGGAGATCATGCAAACTAAATGATGATATATAATTGTTATACTTTACAATATTTTTCCCAGAAATATGAATACATGTCATTAACAAAAATTAGTAATCTTTAAGGGTACTTTAGTTTTTTATATTTTATTTCAGCTTCCTCTTTAAAAAGTAAAGAATATCAGCCACCCTGATAAATTGTGAGTGTAATCAAAGCAAAGGGGTGGAGGCAGACTAAGAATTCTTACTGCTTGATTATAGAGACACAATACAATTAGATTTAGTTTCTTCCCAGTTTAATTTAGTTTATCCCTTCAGGAGAGATCCATTCACCATATTTAATTTAGCTGTAACTCAGCCTAGTAAATGCTTTCCACTAAAGAAATCTTAATGAGTTGAAGACCCACACCAGAAGTTTCTGATTTCTCTATAAAAATGTTTTGTCTTTATTGTATTAATAAAACTTAAAAGGTAAATTTATCTTCCTAAAGTAATTCTGCTTTAAAATGTCGTTAAAAATACATCAATGTCTGGATGCCAACAAGCCAAATTTAGATAAGATTTAGAACCCTGTTAGAAGTTTGAGTTTTGTTCCCATTGAATACAGGAAAATTGTAATATCAGAGGAGAAGAAATGTAGGAGACAAGGGATTTCTTGAGAGGGAGAGAGAATAATGGGACTGAGGAAGGGGAGAGGGCAAAGGAAGAGAAGAAATCCCACAATTGCCTATGTTAGATGGAAATGACAAGCAAAATAGAGCACTTGAGGTAATTACTATTCAGCCAAAGTCACAAAGAATAATTTTCTTGTAATGCTCAGATTTTTACCTTTATTGCTTATGATAATTGCTACAGTTCATGTTTAATATGTTTTAGCGAACATTCCAAAAAAAAAAAAAGTATTCAATTAATTTCTGATTAGTTATAAATGATGCAACCCCTTTAAAAAGAATTCTGACTTGGGTCACACTTCTTAACTTAAAGTCACCAATGTATCAACCATAGACTAAATCCTACTCCTAGGAACTGGAGCTTGGGTACATCCCTTAGTCAGAGTTATGCTCTTTGCAATAGTATAGTATGTAACACCTCTCAGAGTTGGTCTGATTCTTAATCTTCATTCTACTATAGAAACTCAAGAGTCTTGGAAAGTCTGAAAAACAATTGCACAATCAAGAAACTATCAGTGCTAAAGAAGCTATGATATCAGAACTATTGTAATACTGACTGGGATTCTAATCTAAAGGGATCTACCAAAGAATGGTAGTGTGTACGTATTTCAGTAGCCATTTCTTTTTTTCCTGGCTCCCATGTGACTTTCATCAAGTTAAAAGACTATATATTTTTTTCATGTCCCAGTGATATCTCCACTGGGAATCTAGAAGTCATGCTGCGATTTTTTGAAAGAAGGACTTGGTAGATAAATTGGAAGATGTCAGAATAGATTCCAGTTCAGCACTCATCATAACATTACCTCAGTAGTGTTTAAAGAAGCAAAAAAATTATTTTGAGAAGAAACCAAGAAATTATTACTATAACTTGAAAACACCAAGAAGAATGCACATTGTATATTTAGCTTAGGGGGGAAATGTGTAATTTAAAAAGTCACTTTTCTGGTCTTTATTTGTATAAAGTCAAGGGTATTTCTTGATATGATTATCTTCCACCACCAGGTTCAGGAATGAGAGTTTTTATAGATTAACCCAAAAAAAAGCATATAAATTCTTGGATTCTGATCACAGTCCAGCAGAAAAGAGAGTAAAGAGGCATGTGACAGAAAGAAAATGTTTTTATAAAGATATTAGCATTGAAGCACAGACTTGGTGAATACAAGAGAAACAATAAAATGATTAGTTCCAAGGAATCTAAACCAACACACATAGAGAAAATACTTGGCAGCTTCATTTTCTTACTATTGTGCACATTCCTTTGAAAAGACCATCTGCCACGTGAAAAGGTAAATGTGAATGGTTTTATCTTTGGCAAAGCAGTGCCAAGATAAACCAGATTGTTAACTGCTCACCACACCCTGGTGCAGTGAAACAGTAGAAGTCTCAGCAGCATGAAGGGATCATGCATACTTAAACACAATCAATCTAATGGGGATTGTAATTATCTCTGCAGACAATTTAAAAACCTGGTTCCATAAGGGGAAATGCATTGAAGGTAGACACAGTGGGGTTGGAATTTTGGCTCTGATACTAGTTATGTAACCTTCAGAAAGAGTCATTTCAATGCATCGATCATGGGCTAGAACATTAAAATGGCATTTCTGATACTTTTAATGGCTCTAAAAATATTAAGTGACCCAAGACATCTAGCCTCTTTCTTGCTTGTTACTTTTCTTTTTCCTTGGTGAAACCTAAGTAAAGCACAAGTTTAGCATATATATATATCTGTATCTGCATAACTGGAATAAAAAGTGAAAAAGTCATCATGATGTCTGTATTTTGTTTAGTTTCTACAAATAAATGGCCTGTATTCATCTATATAAAAAAAGGGATTAAGCAAAAACAAAAACAAACTCATAGATACAGACAATAGTGTGCTGATTACCAAAGGGCAGGGGAGTAGAGGGAGGCAGAAGAAGGTAAAGGATGAATAAATGGTAATGGAAGAAGACTTGACTTGGGGTAGTGAACACACATTGCAATATACAGATGATATATTATAGAATCATACATCTAAAACCTATATAATTTTATTAACCAATATAACTTTAATAAATTAAATAATAAAATAAAATATCAAGTGACCTATTTTAACATTCTCTGAAGCTTTCTTCTGTGAGCTCAAATTTGTTGTTTAGCACCTCTAAATAATTTCTAACATTATTATTATGCTTTTAAACTCTGTAATTTCTAATTGCTTCTCTTTTAAAAGGGTACAATTTTTAAAAACATATATTCTATTGATTATTTACAGAGAGAAAGGGAGAGGGATAGAGAGTTAGAAATATCGATGAGAGAGAAACATTGATCAGCTGCTTTCTGCACATTCCATACTGGGGATGTGCCTGCAACCAAGGAACATGCCCTTGATGGGAATCAAACTTGGGACTCTTCAGTCCTCAGGCAAACACCATATCCAGTGAGCCAAACTGGCTAGGGGCTAAAAGGATGTAATTTTTATGTCTTTACTAATATTCTCTATTTGATGAGACACCATTTTCATGTTTTGCTTTATTTTAAAAATATTTTATTTATTAATTTGAGAGAGAGAAACATCAATGTACTTATGTATTCATTGTTGCCTCTTGTATGTGCCCTGATAAAGGATCAAGCCTGCAACCTCAGCGTACTGGGACAAAGCTCTAACCAACTGAGCAATCATCCAGTTTTTTCCCTTGAGAGATTATTTTCTTTAGTACTAGTACATATTTTGAATAGTTGACTCAAAGTCTTTGTTAGTAAACCTAACAAAGGCTTACTAACATCTGAGCTACCTCATGGACAGTTTTTATGGTCTGCTTTTCTTTCTGTACATGAGGCATACTTTCCTGTTTTTGTATATGTCTCATAATTTTGTTGAAAATGGGATATGTAAAATATGTATGTTCAAAGCTAAATTCTCTTAGTAGGGTGCCTGGTATTTCTTGCAAGGGTCAATGTGTAAATGAATACTTCCTGAGTGATTTTTGAGATTTCTTCAGCTCCCTCTGTGTCTTCTGCACTTCCTCTTATTCTATACTTCTGAACCTGACACCATAATTTCTTTTGAACCAGCCCAACGTTGAATTAAAGTGAGAGTTTTTCTAGAAAAGGAACATTGCTCAACCAGAGGTCACACAGTCCAAGTTCTAGCCTGGCATCTGTCCTCCTCTGCCTCATGACCCTGGAAAGTCACTTTCAGGTCTCTGAGTCTCTTTTTCTCACTTTTGTAAAATCAATTGGCAAATAATCCTTTGGTCCCATAATTGAAGTAAGGCTAAAAAAAATATGGGTAAACACTTAGTAAAATAAAAAGTGAACACAATAATGGGTGCTACTGAGCTTTCTCAGATACTCCTACCATTCTCTCCATCATTGAGCAAATATAAGGAAGACCAAAATTCACTGTGTATCTATTACTCACAGGTACCCATTTATAAGAGGTTCCCAGTTGAGAGTGCAGAAATGAACAAGATATAGTCACTGTCCTCTCAGTATGTTTTAGCTAATATTTGTGAGGGGGCGGGGGCAAACCAAAGATGCTACTAGTTTTCAGTTCTTGATAAAATTTTAATGATTCATCACAAGAAGTAACTGTTAAGATACCTACTGACTTCTGTGAACAGGTAACCAGGATATTTTCACATTGTACTACTGGCAAATTAAATTTGATACAGATAATGCTGATATTCATGAAGAATTTAGGCTTGCTAAAGTGTGCTGTTATATAAAATAAAATTGCATTAATAAAATTATTGCTGTGCTTTAATCTTCAAAAGAAGCTCCTACGGGAATTTCTTTGTTCTGTACAATTGAAAGAAAATTGACTGTGATAGCTCATCACAACCACAAAGAAAAGCCATATCCAGTAAAATAAAAAATGCTTGCAGTGTGCAAACTGGGAGTGTAACTTTATTTCAAAATTATAAGTCACAGTAGCTGAAATTTATTTGAGTTATACTGGTCATACAAAGCATTTCAAACACGTGTCTATTTTCCTATGGATTTTAAAAATGAATTTGTTAATTGTGAAGTTAATCCAGATGGATTAATGAGACACTTTTATTAGGTTATATTTCTAAAATCATGATTCTTTTTGAGGTTTTATAGCCCTCAGTCCTTATATGAATTTTTCTTGTATTTTATTCTTTTAACCACGGAATTCTTATACACCTCTACTGTTATCGCCATCACTAAGCTATTATACGGGAGGCCACAATGCACTATGGATCCAGTATTCACAGATGTCCATTGCTAAGGGATTCACAGTTGAAAATGCAGCATTAAACAAGATATAGTCTCTGTCCTCTCAGCATGTTGCAGCTAAAACCTATGAAACATTATTATAAGGGTTTTGAGAGGTGCTGTCACACTATGATGGAGATTGGTTTAAAATACTGATGATCCACAGAAAATAGAGTGACTAACTTGTTCTGTGGTCCTTGGTGTCTTCAGAGGAGAAGAGAGATTGATTTTAAAGGTTGTATACAATTTCACCAAGAAAAAGAGATTCACCCTCCATGTGGAAAAGCTAGTTGGTTCAAAGACATAGATGGGATAAACCAGAAAGTAAGGAAGTGTTCCAAATCAAGAGGATGAAGCCATATCAAAAGAACACTGTAAATATTATAAGAGAGAGAGAGAGAGAGAGAGAGAGAGAGAGAGAGAGAGAGAGAAAGAGGAGATTAATTATCTAAACTATTATATAATGGATACATAGTTAAAAGATTTTTAGATTGGATTTTAAAAATCCAACTATGTGTTTCTTACAAATGGTAAAATCCATGTTTGATGGAACCTGGAGGTTAAAAAGTTTGTGTTTTTCTTTAAGAAAAAGAGTACCTATATATATAAAAGCCTAAGTGACTTTCAAACCTTTGAATGGTTGCTATGATGTGAATTGACCACCAGAGTCAGATACTCAATGCACAGGCATGGAAACATGGAACAGACTGAAGAATTTCAGAGGGAAGGGAAGAGGGCGAAAGATATTGACCAAAGATTTTATATGCATACTAGAGGCCCAGTGAATGGATTTGTGCTTCAGTGGGTCCTCAACCTGGCCTGGAGGGATTGGGCTGACACTGGTAGTCTGACATCCCCCGAGGGGTCCTGGATTGCAAGAGGGTGCAGGCCAGTCTGAGGTACTCGACCAGTGCATAAATCAGTGCACCAGGTTTCTAGTATCATTATAAACACAATGTCATACAACTTTGGAAGGTTTCTGAAACTTGTATTTTATTAGTTTAATGTTATAACTCCCTCCAGTCACAAGGACATAAAACAAAATAAGTAGGAAAGCCAAAAATAGAGATTACCCAGGCAAACCTAAACAAAAAGAATAAAACTAACAGACAAATGAAATTTAACATATAAATAATTAACAAATAATAGAGGGTTAACTTGTACTTACAAATTTGCTCCCAAAGCATAAAATCATTGGTAGCTTTGTACTGAATGAGACAACATATATTTGGAATGCAATTGGAATAAAAATTTTGGGAGAAAAAATATATATAAATAAAACCTTGAATGACAATTTCATTTACTTATACTATTTTAAAATGTTGAGTATAATATTAAGTACATATAAATCCAACATGTTATAGTAACAAAATTTAGAATTTTAAGAAACACTATATTTCTGTTTAGAGAATACTTATTGTACATGACCCATTGCTAGGTTATGCTTTAGAGGAAATGTGAGTTGAAAACTCATTGAAAGACTTTCATAAGAACTTACTCATTCTATAAAATATTTAAAGAGCCCAGATTTTACTTAAGGTACTAGTTACCTGGTTTATATTTGTTCTTTTATTTATTTTTCTGTTAAACTTTCATTTCTTTCAAATTTACATATTTCTATGTTCTTTTGTCATGGATTAAAAATTATTTCTCCCCCTTTTCAATTTTAGACCACAACAAATTGCCCATTGCTGTACTTAAATGGTTATTTGGTAGAAATCTGCCAACATGTGGCCTCAGGTGAGACATATTTGTAAATTGAATGCAATGGTACCCATTTACAACAACCTTAGAAGGTTAAATTATGAGAGTGTGAGAATTTTACCATTCCAAAAATAACTATTGCAGGAAATGGGCCCCTGTGATCCATCTGCAGTAGGGTTGGCTTTTGCTGGAAATGGTTGCTGAATGTCCCCAGGGAAAACAGAATGTAGGGAGGAGGGAAGAGGATATAGGAAAGGAGAACTGTGCATGGGGACCAGCATCCTGGTGGAAACCCCTGAGGCTTCTGCTTCAGCTAGATTGGGGGAATGGAGGCAACTAGAAAAGGCCTCAATGTAATTTTTTTTAAATGGTCCATTGGGAGAGAGCAATATCTAGGCAATGTCTGAGGAAACAGGTGACCCCATAGCACTCAGCCAATGAGGAACGGAGAAGGGACTGAATAAATGGGCAGTGTTTGCTGCCCCAGGTGTATCTGTACAATGGGACAGATATCCACTCTCAAGAATCTGTTTAAAGTCTCATTTTTGCCATGCTTCTGTTAATTGAATTTGGACAGGTGAGCATTTCTCACACTATTTCAACACGAGCCTATGACTGAAATTGCTCCTATTTTCTTCATTGCTATTACATTCATCTGGTAGACATTGAAAGCAAGGAATCCTTTTCTTTCTGATTTATCCATAAGAGTGTGCATTTCTAACTGGTATATCTCATGTCACTGCTTGATGTATAAATGAGGTTTCATCTCATTTTGAAATTTAAATAGTTGCTTAAACACTCAAACTCAGTTGTTTAGACACTCAAAATCTCTCGTTCTCATCTATTCACCAAAAATTGCCCTGGAATCTGAGAATTATGCATTATCGAAAGGCATACTAGTTTCCAAATACCTCGTTGTTGAAAAAATACTAAAATATTATAACTCTAATGGTTTAAATGAGAAATCCACATTTTCTGCTGTGGTTAACTTCAATCTCTGCCTCTAAAAAACAGACACAGTAAGAGGTATCCTTGACTGCTGAGATGATTCCAGTATGGTCTAGATTCCCACAAAGGCACTGGGGCAGTTATTTTAAGAGCTAATGATCCCATTCCTTTTGAGTTACACTTCTAGGCTTTGCAATTGTTCTTATCTTCTCATCCTCCAGAGACCAGCACAGAAAACTGTTTGATGTTGAGAAGGATGACCCTCTTCAATACACAGAAAAGGCAAAGATTGATATATTTAACAAAATTAGCATAAAAACCTTTATAATGAAGATATCAAAAATAAGGTAACTGACCAGTCTCAGCAGTAGAAAGAAGACATGTCATCTATTTGCCCTTAGATCTGAGAAGGCTTGTAAAGTCGGGCATGAGAAGCCTGTAAAGCCATTTCATGTCCATCAGGGGTGTCAGCCTTGCACTAATGATGGAAACATGAGTTCTGATGGTGTTGCTGAGCTACTGATTTCAAAAATTTTGGAGACTCACCATCATGGATTCAGCTAAGTGACATCATAGCTTCTAATGGCTAACCAAGTACCGCCGAGTTAGTGGTTTAACACAACGAAAGTTTATCTTCTAGTTCTGGAGGTTAGAAATATAAAATAGGTCTAAAGCAAGTATTGACAAGGCTATATTTATTCTGAAAATTCTAGGGCTAAGTCATTTTTTTCAACCTCTCGTTTTCAGAGACTGTCATACTCTTTGCTTGTATCCCCTTTTTACCTTTAAAGTCAGCAATCATCTTTCCAACTCCGGCTTTCCAGATCACTTCTCTTTCACTTATCTCCTATTTCTTTTATTTAATTTAAAAGACCCTGTAATAAAATTGGGCCCCCTTGCATAGTCCAAAATAATTTCATGTCAAAGCCAGCCAATTGCCAACTTCAATTCCTTGTACAACCTTAATTCCCTTCAGCCATGTAAGTGGCTTATCTACAGATCCCTCCATAGAACAAAGACATCTGTGAGGAATCTTTAAATTGCCTACCTCAAGTTATAATATATTTCTCTATTGTTTAAGCTAGATAGTTAAGAATTTTTGTTTTGTGTATTTAAGACATCTTGACACATTACTCTTTAATTGCTTATAGCTGCTATACTAATTGATGTGACTTATTGAGTTCTTTGTGGAAATAAGCAGTTGAACTCATGTAACCCATTCTATTCTTTTAACAACCTCATTGGTTAGACATTAACATCTTCCATTTACAGTGGGAAAAACTGAAGGATAGCCAAATGAGGCAACTTGTTGGAGGACCACAGAATTTGAAGGTTTAACCATTACTCTGTACTGTTTTCCAGTATGTTTGAAATTTACATAAAGAAACAGAAAAAGAAATGAAATAATAAGTAAAAATACTTTTAAAAGTACAACCTCACTTATATGAATCAAATATCATTTAATAATGTGGCCTTAATTTATCATCACGGGAAGTCCATATATAGTGTTGGAGTTCCATAGTGAAAAATATCAGCCACTAGATTCTCTTTGTTTTATTTCTTCATTGTTAGAATAGACCCCTCTTAATTGCCAGTGAACTTGAGAAGAGTTCTTGTTTGATAATATCATCCCTTCACATTTCAGTGTGCTGCCCTGGTTCTGCCTGTCTGGCCTTCCTGATGGATGTGTTATATTCTGCATTTAGTCAACAATATTTTTATTTCCCGGGTGTTGACTTTAGTTCCTTAGACAAACCTTTTTTTTCCCCCCCTCAACTGGCATGCTTTACAATCTCTTTTCTTATTCCTTTATTTTAGGTTTTTCTTTTTAAATATAATTATTTAGGCATCAATTATTTAAATAATGACTAATAAGAGGTAAATTATAATTGGGTGTCTCCTGACTATAACAGAAGTCATGAAAAATTATAAATAATGATTTAACATTGGAAAAGGTGACTAAATATACCAGGCTTTTAAATTTACACAACAACATGTCACTGGGATTAATTTATATTAAACATTATATTAATGTGTTTTGCATGTTAGAAATAATAAACAAAATTACCCTACACTTATTTAAAACTTGTCTTTTAAGCAAATGGTATCCCTTTCATCTCTTTGAGTTGAGTGTAGAGAGATGAAAGGGCTACTAAGTACATGCAATGATTCAACTAAACAAATATTTACTATTTGCAGAGCATTATGATTTACTCTGGTGAATTGAAAATTTAACCCAAACCTGTTTCTAACTCTCAAGGGGCACAGTTTTATAGTGGAGTTAGACTTGACACACAAAAAGTGTGTTTTAAAGTAGAATATTAAAAGTATTCTGGCCCTAGCTGGTTTGGCTCAGTGGATAGGTTTAATTCTGGCCAAGAGCACATGCCTGGGTTGTGGGATCGATTCTCCTCTCCTTCAATAGGGGGTATGCAGGAGGCAGCCAATCAATGATTCTCATTATTGATGTTTCTATTTCCCTACCTTTCACTCTTCCTTTCTGAAATCAATTTTAAAAAAATATATTGTCTTTTTTTTAAAAAAAGTATACTGAAAATGACAAAAAAATTATTAAAGAGAATGTTTAAATGTTTCTCACTGGCATTTACAGATTTCACTCAATTTATTTTTTCCTTAAAGTGGTCACAAAACTCATCTGGAGGGCTTGTTAAAAATACACAATCCATGCCTTTTCTTGGATGTTCTGATTTGATGCCTTCAGAAGGACTTAAGAATTTCTTTTTCAACAAGAAACCCAGTCAAGTAAGGACATTACTCTATAGAAAATAACTTTGCACTAACCTTGAAAGATGGGCAGTTATTCAAAGAAGTTGTTGAGGGGAAAAGCATTTCAAACACAAAACCACTTGAACAAATGAGGCCAAACTAGCATGATGGCTTCAAGTAATATTCATTCATCTATCTACCCATTCATTCATCAAGCAATGCAGTGTAGAAAGAATACAAATATCTCTAAGAATCCTTTGTAAAGACTGAGGGATTGATATATCAATAAATAGTTATGCAAATATTCTTTCTATGAAAGAGCTAAATAATCCCCTAGTTCTAGAGAATGAGGAACTAAGTGATTGATAAAGTTTTCTTCATGAACTTCAAAGCAATACCTATCTTGCAGAGTGTCAGCAATGCATATCTTGCAAAGAAGAGCTGCCAGTGTCAGTGAAATGGTAGCTCAAAAGAACCAACTGTTAAATTTTCTGTCTGTGATGACAATTTAAAAATACATATCTCACTACCCCTGCTGCACCATCCGGCAAAAATATTGGAATATAAACATAGCTATAGGCCGGAGAAGAAGGAAAAGAGAAATGTAAAAACTCATGCAATCTTTTCTCTCATTCTCTATGGCTGCATTGGGGCAAGGAGCTTTAATTGCTGAGTAGATAGAATCATGGCAACTGGTATTAGTAGAGGAAATACATTTATATTTTTTAGAAACTTGCTTTGAAAAACCCTTTGGATGAACAGCAAATTAGGCCTGTTCTGGAATGAGATGTTTAAGACAAAGAAAAAGTTACACAAATGATGTACACAGATGGAGGTGATGTGACTGAGGTCTTGTTATCCGAAAGTTGGTTTTCAGACAAGCCCTTATTGTTGAGAATTCACAGTCTGTGGGCCCTTTAACAAACCTGAGCCCTCTATAACTCTAGCAGAAATGAAGAATATTACCATTTGCAGTATCGGTGTATAGAGTTAATGAGAGAATTAAATGAAATATACTCTATTTAAAAAGTTGACTAAAGACCACATGAAAAACCTATGTAAGCTATGTAGAGCCACAGATAGCTTTATTTTCTTTATTAAAAATTAACAGATTAAAACATTAACATGGAAATTAATAAATGATTCTGCAAGATAAAATAAGGAAGTGACCACAGTAATGCAAGAGCTGATGAAGAATATATCTGAATAAAAATGTGGCTGTGGAAAACGGAAGTAAATGTTAGGCATTGTGCTTAGCACTTAAAGAAATTTAGGGGGGTGGGATGAAAATTAAAAAATAAAAGAAAAGAAAAACAAAACCAAGATAGCATGTGATAATGAGTAAGACAGAATGGTAAGGCAACTGGCTCACCAAAGGAAGTAAGCAATTGAAAGGAGGAATGTGAGAGAACAAGGGGCAAACAGTAATAAAATCCCTTTAGGAACAAATACAACAGAAATAGTGGTGAAGGGCGTGGCCTTGAAAGCTTAAGGGAAAACCATAAGAATTAGACAACAATGAAGTTCAAGGCTACTGTCCTGCCCTGCTGATGGATTTTCTTATTACAGAAATGGTGATAGGTTTAGCATGATAACTGCAAGGTGTGTGTTATAAAACAAAGAAAATTAAAAGGCAAATAAACTGGGAACATGATCTCAGCCAGCACAAGGACGAGATTTCCTGGCAGGCTCCCAAAGGTTCTAGACGAATTCAGTCATGACAAAGAAGTTACAACGGTATTGGTTTCTGCCGATTCATTTCATTGTGTAGTGGGTCACATGAAAATATAAGTTGCTTATCAAGTATATTAGTTTCTCGGATTGCCATAATAAGTTAGCACATATTTGGGAGCTTATCAAAAATAGAGTTTTATTCTCAAATGGTTTCGGAGGCCAGAAGTCTAAAATCAAGGTGTCAGGGAGGCCACACTCCCTCTGAGTTGGGGAGAATTCTTTTGTGACTTTTCTAGTTCCTGGTGACTCCGGGCATTCCTTGGCCTGTGACAGTATACCTCCAACCCCTTTCTCCTCTTTCTTCCCAGGGCCTTCTCCTCTTTCCCCTGTGACTTTTTACTCTGTGTGTCTCTTAGGAGGACATTTGCCATTAGATTTAGTGCTTATCCAAGCAATGCAGAATCCTCTCAGCTATAGATCCTTAAGTCAATAACATCTGAAAATATGTTTTTGAAGATGAGGTGACATTCATAGGTACTGGGGCTATGGACGTACTAGTACTTTTTAACAGTTACCATGCAAACCACTATACCAGAATGATGATTTATTCAACTAGAGGTAGTTTTTCCATTACGGTAGATTATACTAGTCCAGGGAACGTGTGTTTTAGGATCCTAAGCTTTGAGTATTCTATTTCTTTTCTCTCTTCTCTATGTAACTAAATTCTTTCCAGAGTGTGTGTTTATGAGTGTGTGTGTATGTGTGTGTGTGTGTGTGTGTGTGTGTGTGTGTGTGAAAGAGGGGGTGGGCACTACCAGTTTTAACTACTGTATTTTAAAATTCAACATTAGTTCCAAGGTAGAAGAGTTGTTTACTTTTGGGCTCTAATATTTATATAACTCTACGAGTTTCTGTGTGCACTGACATTTTTAATAAGGCACGGCTGCATTACTGTGTTCACAGCAGAACATTTAACATCATAATGTATTGGTCAGAATTTGTTTTATAAAGTTTCACTCCCAAATACTTCCTTGCTCTGAGGATCACACTGTCTCTCTCCTATACCTCATATCTGTATCTGGCAATCAGGCCCTGATGCCACCAACAACAGAGTCTGACCTCAACTGTGCCGGAAACACATACATGTTCAGTAAGTAGTTACTGAGTGAGTGACAAATGAGTGTCTGAATGGTTTATTATAGGTTTGTGTAAATATTGGAACAAGTCCTAGTAAGGAGAGCTGCTGAAAATCCCCAAAATACCCACGCCCAGAGCACACCTGAAGCAGCGTCTGGTGTGGACCTTCAAGAGCCTGCAAACCCTAATGGGGCCGAGATTGTAAGGAAGAAAAATGCCAGTGATGGGTCAGAGCAGCACTGTGGCAAGAGTCCTGTGGTGAGCTATAAAGTCATTGTGGAAGCTGGCAGTTGCCATGTACATTCACGTAACCCTCGGGTACTACAAACACCTCTCCCCATTTCCCCTCTCCAGTTCTATCCTTTCTACCCTTAACAGCCTTGTGACAAACACAAAGCATTTATTATATCACATATCTCCTCGGAAGAAGTCCATTTTATCTAGAAGAGGGGAAAAAAATACAAATTAAGTCATTTCATCAAGATCCCATAGCATGCCTGCCACTGAATTAGGCCCCAAAACTTTTAAGTTTTCTGATAATCTTAATGGAAAGTCATAGTGAAATGAACTATACATGCAATGTGAAGGTGAAATATATAACTCCTGATTTTTTGAATATTCCCTTTCTCTGGCGGTGTACAGCATTGGTGAATATACAGTTGAGACCACAGAATATATTGCAGCCAGCCATTCATGAAACGTAGCAGATTCAAGTGAAGACCGAGTTTAAGTTTACAAGAAGCTGAGGTTCTGGAAAATGCACGCATCTGAATTCGGATGGTGCTCAAATGTTTCAGGGCCTTATTAATCTGTTCAGACGACACTGTCTTCGAGACTGCGGCACACGAGAAATATGATTGATGGTGCTGCAGGATATGTGCTTTTTGCATTTCCGTTAACTATAAAACAAGCACCATTTTAATTAAACTGCTTCCAAGCAATTCAGGTGCTCTATTAAAATATAATGAAGCAATTAAGATGTGTTACAAGTGACTGAGATATCCTTTTTGTTTGAAAATGGGAAAGTGGAAATCAAGTAGATTTTCATTTTTTTCAAACCTTCCCTGACCCTCAAAGCAGGGAGGCCATTTGTTCTCAAGAAAATGCACAGTCTCTGAAACCAGTTTGGCTCAGTATATAGAACATTGGCCTGTGGACTGAAAGGTCCCAGGTTTGATTCTGGTCAAGGACATCCCCAGTTGGGGGGGGGGTGAAAGAGGCAGCTGATTGATGATTCTCTCTCATCGATGTTTCTAACTATCCTTCTTTCTTCCTCTCTGTAAAAAAATCAATAAAAGAAAAAAAAAAGAAAATGTACAGTGGATTTAAGTGAACTATAGGTTGATTTAATATACACGGTGTCCCCCCCCCCAAAAAAAAAAATTCATACAAACAGCTGATAGCTCAATTTTGAAGATGAAATGTGTTTTAATAAGCACTGACTTTATAATTATTCAAAATTATATATATACAGTTTTGGGACATCCTATCTAATAAAGAGGTAATATGCTAATTGACCCTCACAGCATCACAAAAATGGCAGTTTCCACAGTCAATAAGAAGGGAATATACTAATTGACTGACCCTCCCTCAAAGTTGGAGGTGTCCACAGCCACAAGATGGCAGCACCCAGTCCCCTCAGACCCCCAGGCCTCCAGGGCTGGCCCTAGGTGCAGGCAAGCCTCAGATGTCGTCTGCCCATTTACCCAGGGCCACCCCAGGCTCAGGTAACCAGGGCCAGCCAAGACTTGCACTGCCGGCAGGGGCAGCAGTAAATGTGTGATGGGATGTTGCTTTTCCCTGAGGTCTCCTGGACTGTGAGAGGGGCAGGCCGGGATGAGGACGCACCCCCCCCCCCCCCCCCCGGACTCCAGTACATGAATTTTCATGCACCGGGCTTCTAGACCAATATATAATTAACTTTTCCTGAACTGAGTAGAGAACCAAATACACATAAGTTATTTTTACTGGCATTGAGGTTTGAAGACATGTATAGATATTGCAAGTTATATTCAGGTTATAAAATTTTCTTTATATTATTCACAAAGAAATGTCAATTATGTAACCTAAATAGAGCTCCATGAATTTTTCTAAATCTAATGTAAGAGTTAAATTGAGACAATGATCTAGAAATTATATTTACTTGAATACTTAAAAATTTAAGTGACACAGAAGAGTAGGGACCTTTCTTATCTGGCACATTAATCTTATTTTGGGGGCATCAGAACAACCTATATGCAGAATAATGTATTGTTTACTTTCATGAGAACCAAAAAACTTTCTGTTTCCATCATGGTATTACCATTTATGAGATTCTGTTCTTCATTCATTCAGTTAACCAGCAGTTATTGTACCAGGCAAGATGTTATTTTCCAGGGATATAAAGGCATTCATTACACTCTTAACTCGCCATGCAGATCTTCATAGTCTAGTATAACTCTCAACACCAGCTCTAGGATGTCTCTCTGAGAAGGGTAGGCATCTCTGAGAGGCTGAAATAATATAGTCCTGAAGGCAATATCTTTGTTGAAAGGTTTGAAGAAATGGCAGGAAAAGTTGATATTTAGAATGACACGCTATAAAGGAACCAATAGAAATGCATACCATATAAAAAGAGAATAATCCTTACTTCACTTTGAAAGTTTCACTATTATATTATATACTTGTTTCCCTAGCCTAAATGTCTTCTGCTATAGATTTAGGCTATTTCCATCTCAATGGAAAGAGATAATGTGCATGAATTCCAATGTACTGGTATGCCATTTTTATTAAAGTCAGATGAAATGGAAACAAATACTGAGAACAATATAAAGCGGGAAATTAGCAACACTACCTGAGGCATTCAGACAGACATCATCTTTGCAGAAAGGGATATAAATTGGAGAGTTTAAATTAACTGGATTTTAAGTTAGATAGGTGCAGAATCAGGATTAAGAAACAAAACAAAATGAAACACAAAAAAAATTCCTGAAGTATTCTTAACTACAGATTTTAGGGAGGTAAATAAATAGGCAAGAAGATAGATGATAGGTAGATAATAAATAGATAGGATAGATAGATATGATAGGGTAGATGATAGATGGACTAGAACAAATGGTGTTCCCCTGGGCAGGATGTCCCAGATTCTTTGTCCCCCAGAGTCCAAGAATGAATCCACAGACAGAAGGTGGTATAATAAAGGTGGGAATTTATTAAATAACAACTACAGACTCCCACATGGTTTTGGAAAGGGAAAGATTCTCACAGCACAGGTTCCAAGGTGGGCACTGAGGTGGAAGAGTCCCACAGAATAGACTCCCATGTGGGAGGGGAAAAGGGTCCCGCGGAGGTCCTTTTCCCCATGGCTTATCAAGGCTGCAGATCGTGGTGCCTTGATATCCCCTCTGATTGGTCACTATATATTCCCTTGGACTGGGACCTGTGAGGTTCTTCTCCCCACTCCTTCCTTATCATTTTCCTATTCCCTTTTGGATTTTCTTCTCCTTCTGGATGAAGCTCTCTTTATTTTGTAAATTTAGACCTTTTGCTCTTCCCAGCTCTCTCATTCTATGGAAATGTACCTCTTACAACTTTTCAGCCCCCCTATTCTATGGAGATACACCTTCTGCTGCTCTGCAGCCCTGTGCTTCTTCCATGGTCCCCTTAATTTCTAAAATTTCCTAAACCTGTATTTTTACTCCTAAAAATGCAATAGTACTAAAAATATAGTTTGAGCCGTTAATTGCTGTTGTTCTGTTGTGCTTTATTTATAGTTAATGTGCTAATTCTTCAGTTTATTCCCTGGGGCATTTTCATCATCGGATGCAATTTTAAAGCAACTAAAGAAGTAAGTAAATGTTACAGCCACATTGTAGCTAGCCAGCTGATGCTAATGGAATTGAATATCATATTCCTGAGGAACTTCTACCTGCTGAATGGCCAGAACCTATGTAAACCCAAATGGAGTTTTAGCAATTCCACTTCAAGAATTATCTAAAGGACCATTAGCTGCAAAGATATTCAGGGCTGGGGGACTGCCAGTGGAAAGCAGCAAGGTGGGTAATCTCCTGGAGAGGTAAAATGCTAGGACTCAAGACCTGAGCTTCTGAACCTGGGTTAATGAAAGCTCCGAAGAATGGACTGTTGACATGGACACTGGGAATTGTGGAGGAGGAAGCTCATTCTCTACTTTTCAAACTCTACTGCCACGGGTTTTCTCCTTGTACTTCGATCTTTGTTAGCTATTGGCTGAGAAGAGGTTGAGGAGAGAAAAATAGTTGAAAAGAATGGTGTGAGTGTGTGTGTGTGTGTGTGTGTGTTGAGAAGAGGCTTTGTGAATAATAATGGGACACAGATTAATTTATGGTGCTCCACTTTATTAGTACTAACCTGAAAAACTGAGATTTTCCCATTTGGGTTGTGCTTTCCCACCTTTTTATACTCTACCCTGTCTTGCTGGCCTATTGCAAACCATTGAGTGTTGATTGTACACATGGAACTATGCTACTAAGTGTGAATGCGTGTATATAATCCAGGTACTAAACCTACAAAGGGTCAATGTTTTTAAACTTTAAGAAATGTTGATAACTGATTGTTAAATTGCTGGTAGCTTAAACATGGCCAGGGAGGGCTATTTAGATTACTAAAATAGATAAACACAACAAATCAGTGCTTTTCTTTTCTTTCTTTTCCTTTTTTGGTGGGGGAGGGGCAGTTTACTAGAACACCACTGGTGTGCGCATTTATGTGAGGGTGAGTGTGTGGTAAGTAGGGAAGAGCACACTTATTCCCCTTGCCCTTGGAGATTTAGGGCTCAGGAGGTGAATAAAGTGGACAAAAGGGAAAATGTCAATATAGGACATTGTGAGGTCACTTCCATTAGAGGCGAAGTGGTTATAAGTGTGCAGCATATAGAGAATGCAGTCAGCTGGTAATGAGATATCAAGGAATAGTTTGTACTTAAGCTTGGTTATTAAGGCTAGTAGGACTTCAGGGTGTGGAGGAAGATGAGGTAGGGCAGAGATTGTCAGTCAGAGGAAAGGCAAGTAAACAGAGTCTCTGGGGCAGAGACATTCTCACATTGGGTAATCTCATTGGCTACAGCATTCCTGGTCCCTGGGTGATTTCTAAGAGGATAAAGAATTAGGTGAAGGACTTACTCATAGTAACCATGTACCAAGGTGATAATTTTCTTAGCCTTGGCTAAATCATTGTTTCTTAAAAATATCATTTATCCTACAAGAAGCGAAGTGGAGATCCATGATACTAGATGGCTAATTGACCCTGCTCACATTTGTTCAACTTTCTGAAAGCAGTTTCTTCAATGGGCAAACTATCAATTACAGTACATGCCTTGTAGTGTTTCTAAAGTAGTGCTACAAATAAACAGATCATATTTTTAGTATGAAAACCCAACAACTTGCAAGCTTTAAGTGCCATGATATATAAATGGCTATAGCATTTATTTAAGGTGATCAGATTTTAATATTGTTAAAGTGGGACACCACTGGGGGGATAGGAAGTTTTCTCGATTAAAAATTTGGTCTATATGGAGCAACAAAATTTTTCATAGAACACAAAAATAGTATTGTAATATATTTTTTAAAATTTCAACATAAGTACAATTTATAAATATAATAAATAAAAATATGTATAGTATTATTTTATTCTTTAGCATATTTCTCATTTGAATGAATTTTTTTAGTAGATTGCTGTCATTTAAAAGTCATGAAAATTTTCACAAAAATTTGTTAAATTATATTTCACACATAAATGGCTTTCAAAGTCTTAACACTTAATTGTAACGTAAGTTGTAAGTGTCACTTTCAAGGCCGCCACTATAAAATATAAATAATATGAGTACTGTCTGCTAAATTCAAGAAAATTTATGTATTAATGAAATAAATAAATAAATTACTTACCGAAATTATCTGATTAGCTGATTTGTAATGTCATCACTTGTTTAACTAGCTTACTACCCTGTTTCCCCGAAAATAAGACAGTGTCTTATATTAATTTTTGCTCCCAAAGATGCACGAGGTCTTATTTTCAGAGGATGTCTTATTTTTCCATGAAGAAGAATACGGTACACATTTATTGTTAAAGGAAAATAAAAGAAATTTATTACCTGTATATGGTATGATAGTATGGTAGTTGTCAACACAAACCAGACAAACTGTGAATTCTACAGTATCAAGAATTTACTCATTTATTCAATGACAATCATGTCATCATCTTCTGGAACATCATCATAGCAATCCAATTCCTGAATTTCCTGGTGAATTTCTTGTGACTCCATTTCATTCAGAATCAGTGGACCAAATCTCTCATATTTAGCCTACGGGGGCCTTATTTTCAGGGGATGCCTTATTTTTCACTCAGAAGGAAACCTGTAAGTAGGTCTTATTTTCGGGGAAACATGGTGGCACGCAGAAAAATGAGTATCTTCTGAAAGGTTACAAAATGTTTTCGTCATTGCGAACTTTGATAAGCAGTTCTCGATAATCATTTCTCAACAATTAGTTGTTATTATTAAAGTTTAACATTATAAAATTAACAAAAAAATAATATAAAACTCATATCTGTAAGGTTTGAGGCGCAGGAAACTGACCACCAAGGAGTTTTAAAGTAAAGTTTATTTTCCAGTAATGAGCGAGACTCATGGAGGTAGAGAAATCAGAATTGAAGGAGTTGGGAAGGGGGATGGACCCAGCCAGGCTGCAGCCTGGACAGGGAGGATCAGCAGCACGTGGCTGGTCTGGGGGTCTTTTTAAGGGGAGGAATAGGAAAGGGTTGGTCCCAGGGCAGAACAGGAAGGGGTGGGCTCCAGGACACTTTAGCAGGAGCTGATTGATGGCTCAATGTCTTGGAGATGTCTCTGTGACAGGTGCCAGTAATGTCATAACTCCGCCCACCAGTTGGGAGGAGGGAGAACCTTATAAAATCCTGGTTAAATAGCCACATGGCCGCCGAAAACCATATATTTCCTTCCCGTTCTCCAGCTGTTCCCTAGCTTGTCATGCATTCTTTCCAAAATTCGGGACTTTTTAAAAATGCAGTGGGACACGGCACAAATTGTTAAAAATTGGGACTGTCCCTCCAAAAGCAGGAAGTCTGGTCACCTTACATTTATTGATCACTCTCAATAAAGAACCATGTGCAAATGTCAACACTATAAAGAATACCTGTTTTCTAACCTCAGGAGAGTATAGGGACATTGAATTTAGATCCCTATCCCATCCAAAATAAAATAACATGCATGTGAGAGAGTGTGTGTATATAGTTTCTTTTAGAGTACAAGTTATCTGTATGGTGTTATTGAAAAACTTAGCAGGAAAAAAATGCATTCCTTCCGTAAGATCTCCATGATTTTGTGTAAGTGTGGTGTTTTTGTCCTGATGTAAAATTTTGTGGATTTATAGACACATAGCCCAATTAGATCAAGAGATACATGGACTGGTCAGTGTTGTTAAATGAGAGAAGGTTCAGTGGATTTTAAGCTATAAGTAATGAAACAGGAATTTGGGGGGGGGGGGGGACATAGGCAGGTTTAGGGACTTTTTAGAATTGGGGTCCATGGAGAAGCATGGGCCTGCAGACTGAGAGAAATTACATTTCCATAACACAATGAAGCCAAGTGTAGTTACATCTCCATAAGACAAGGAGGCAGCAACAGGTATATTTCCATAAGACAAGGGAATTGGAAGTAGCTAAGAAAGGTCACATTTACAAAATAAAGAGAAGGAAGCCCTTCTTTCAGAAAGAAGGCCAGGACTTGTGAGGTCTTTTGAGCCCATGAGTTACTATAGTAACCAACTCCAAAGAGAATAGTGACCAATCAGAGGGGATATCAAGCACCAGTATCTGCAGCCTTTATAAGCCATGGGGAAGAAAAACCCAGTGGGACCCTCTCCCTCTCCCCAAGTGAGAGTCTGTACTTGTTCTTCAATAAATTACCATCTTTGCTATACTTTCTGTCCCTGGACTCATTCTTTGATTCCGATGGACAAAGGATCAGTTCTAGTTCAAAAATTCGATATTAGTAATGTAGCTTGGAAGACAGAATGTGAGAAGAATTAACTGTTGATAAAACCAGAAATGTGGGGATGATATTACCTCAAGTGAAGTTGTTGGCTCTCAAATTGGTTTTATAAAGGAGTTGAAATTTCTTTATACATATATTCATATATATATATTCATATATATATTCATATATATATATTCATATATATATATTCATATATATATATATATATATATATATATATATATATCTGAATGGTAACAGCAGAGTGTATTCAAAATGCCCCCATAATGCTAAAAGCTCACAAATTAAGCTTAATGTCAGATGTCTTTATGGTGGATAAATTCGCACGAGCTTCCTGAGTACAGAACAAACAATGGGACAATGATCAAAGAACAGATTTGGAGATAGTCTCCCTGCCTCCAAGACATGATTGGCCACTATTAGTTCCAGGACCTTGAAAAAAATAACTAAACGTATTTGTTATTCATTCTCCTCATCTGGAATAAGGAGAAATAAGTGTATCTACCTGCTAGGGACTTTTTAAGGGTCAAGTGAGAATACATACATGAAGCACATAGTAGGCACTATTTTACAATGTGTCAGTTCCTAATATGTCTTAGGCATATTTTAGGCACTTGGGATACATATATGATTAAAAAAGACCTCTGACATAGTAGGTATTAGGGCTTAGGGCAGGCCACTCCAAATTATCTCATGATGACATATTGATTACTGCATTGAATTAAGGTCACTTAAGAAACTCTTCATGCAAGAAGAAAACCCTGACCTCTCTGTCCCCCAAAAGGCAGGAGATGTATATCTCATGTGATAGGTGCCCTGTCTGCACCTAAGGGCTGAGAGACAACCATAAGAGTTAAAAGAACTTAGAGTGCTTCTTCTGTTAATGTAGGCTTTGATCAATTTTATTATTTTTGAAAGATGAAGAAATAGAGGGGGCCGGAGAGCGGGATGCCAGGACACAGATGTTATTGAAGAGAAGAGTACCACTGCCAGGTGCTTTCAGAGAAAGAGAGGAAGAGGGCAAGGGCCAGGGTACAAGCACCTTTTAAGGGGAGGAAAGAGAGGGGACGGGGTTTAGGGCACTCAGCACACGCTGATTGGTGGTATCATGTAAGGCACATGATTAGGGACTTAGGGACATAGGAATGGGGCCTTAGGGTATTTGGCAGGTGCTGATTGGTGGTTCAGTGCTCAGGAATGTCTGGCTGCAGGTGGAGTTTACATATGTCCATCAGTTGGAGGAATGGAGGATTTATCAATTTTATTATTAGGCTAGCAGTAAGACCTAAAGAAGGATGGGGCAACTTTCTCCTCTCTGGCATAGGCCTTGTATGTTATCTCACATTATAATTATTTCCATTGCTATCTTTGTTTTTAATAAACCTAGCACAGTGACTGACTAGTTAGTGCTCAAAAAATGTTGCTAACTATTGCTAAACTGAAGATGTGTTTAGGGCAAATAAACAGTGCATGTAGCTGAACAGAATAAAGAAAAGTATTTAGAAAAATTAGGAAACTCTAGGAAAGACACTGAATGCAGAGCAGAACTGAATTCTTGATTGTGAAATATAGCAGAAAAACTTGGAAACCTGTTGTTAGAATGAAAATTACAGTTGTCTAAATCAGGAAATCCAACTTTGAACTTTTCTTTTTCTAAGGGCAAAATACATGTGTGCATGCGTTTGTGTGTGTGTGTGTGTGTGTGTGTGTAAGGACAATTTTACATTATCTATGAATATTATAGAAATGTGTTGTTTTAGTTTTATTGATTTTTTAAATCTATCCAGACTATTAGAGAGTTAGAGATAATAATTCAAGTGTCTGTTGGAGTGACAAATGAGACAGTGGTTTACTTTGAACTCAATCACAACTCCTAGAAATAGCTAAATAGATAAAACCCCTAAATTTAAAATATATTGGTGTTAGTCATCTCAAAGGAGATATTTCAGGATGTATTAAAGAATTATAGCTCATAGAATTAAGTATGTCTAATACTATTAGGTGCAAGAGAGAAGCACTGCTTAATGGATCAATTCCATTAGGGAGAGGGGTGGAAAAGCAAAAATTGTAAGTGGCTTCACTTTAGAAAGATGGCTATAAAAACCAGTTCCCTGCCTGCTGAAACTCTCTTCCCCTCCTCAAGTGCTCTTTCTGTTCTGTCAGCATTGCTGGTATATGTGGCTACTGTGCTGTGGAGAATAATTATATTATATGGCAGATAAAACAAGGGGGTATGCATCAGATTATAAATAACTTAATTTTGCAAAGGAATTTTACATCTCAATCTGCTGGACTATCACTTTCACTTAGACTCTGAAACCAAATTATGTTATTGTGTTCTGTGATATAATTTAATAACTCACCCATAAGGAAATGTCAGGTCGCATTTGCAACAATCCAGGGGCCATTAAGCCAGATGGAAGGTCATTCTGTTTGAGGATTGTAAATGAACCTGTCCAACAAAGTTTTGGTTAGGGACAGCCAAGGACTCATTATGTAGTCAATTTACCCAACTGCTTGCAAGAACCATGCCAATGCCAAGGCTGTGCTGTCCTTTGAAGTTCGAAATAGATTTGTAGATTTGAACATACAAAGATTTTTACTTTCATCAGGCCAAAAAGAAAATTGCCTTTTCAAAAAGCAGTCATTTCCGTATATTGCTGAGAACATTAGAATAAAAATAAAATGTACTATTGAAATGTATTGCAGAGTTTTTGCTTTTTTCTTATTCATTTCCCTCCTTCTCTTCTAAATTCTACCTTTCTTAGTGGAACACACACACATACACACACACACACACACACACACACACTCACACACACAAACATAATCCACCCAGACAACATATTGTGAATGTACAAAGAAATCTATGCTCCTGAAAGTAAAAATATTCCATTAAAATAATTACAATATCTTTCTTCATTTACTTTTTAAAAATTCTGTAAGCATATTCTTTTATTTGGAGGTAACTGCAGAATTTTGCTTAGAATTATACATTTAGGTTGTTTAAATACCCACACAAATTCTCATTTATGCCAACTAGCTGGTTTATATTTCTTTCTGCTCTCAAGAAGGGAAAATAAGCATTTTGGAACTCATAGAAAAATAAACAAAGAAAAATGGTTGAAGAAGTCTAAGAAAATACTGACTTTTCAAAGATCAAGAATTTCTAGACTCTTCCAGTTAACATTGTTTCATTCTTATCAAGATATAAATTTGTTATTAAACAGGTAGTTCTTTTTATTTAAAAGGCAACTAATTATTTTGGAGTCTTCACTTCCTTTTGATTTCCATTGTGTAACATGAAGTTAACATATTTTGATTCTCCACAGTATGCTATTTAATGTGCATTCTCCAAAAATGGATAGCTCAGTAGCAGATTTTCATTAGATTTTTTCCCCCCCAGAAAATACGTTTTTGTTGATTTTAGAGAGGGAAGAGTGGACAGGGGGAGAGAGAAATATCAATGGGCTACAAGAACCTGACCTCCTGGTGCATGGGAAGATGCTCAACCAGCCGAGTCACACTGGCCAGGACTACCGTATTTTTCAGACCATAAGACGCTCCGGACCATAAGATGCACCAGTTTTTAGAGAAGGGAAATGAAGAAAAAAAGATTCTGAAACAAATAGTGTCCTAAAATATTTTATGTGCATTAAAACCCAACATCACAGTCATAAACACATGTAATCAACCCTGGAAAGTAAACAGCAGCATTTAGAACCATTTTAGAGCCAGGCAAGCACACAGAGACCACACAGAGTCGGGCAAGTAAAAAAACTTTTTTTTTAAAGTATATGTGTAGGCTATATTTGGACCATAAGACACAGGGACTTCCCCCCCCCCCCCCCCCCTTCTGGGGGGAAAATAGTGCATCTTATGGTCCAAAAAATATGGTATTTAAATTTTTAAAAGGACATTTTAAAAAATCTGGATGCCTCTGATGATATTTAAATTATTTTAGAGCAAAAAATACATAATGTATTATACTAAAAAATGTATATGTATTTCCATTTTATAAAATGAAGGGCAAATAGCTAACATATCCTATATAATAAAGAGCTAGTATGCTCATTACACCAGACAGCAGGATGACCTTTTGGAACGATCTTCCAGAATGACCAGTGGATGCGGGGCCAGGACTGCGAGGCAGCCAGACCTGCAAAAGCCGATTCTTGTAGGAATCCCATGCATTGGGATTCTAGTTTATCTATAATCCTATATCTATGAAAAATGTCAAAAGATTCATGTGTGTTAGATAATACAGAGCATATTTTCCTGACTTGGTCATGTAAGCATGGATTTACTGGTATGTTTACTGATCACATATAGAGTTAATCCTCATTATTTGTGGATTCTGTATTTGTGAGTTTACCTACTTGCTAAAGTCTAGTATTGGTAGTGTTTCTGAAATCATTTGTGAACATGTGCAGAGTGGTGAAACATTTGAATTAGCCATCATGACTATAAGTAACCTATATAATAAAAGGCTAATATGCAAATTATCCCTTGACTGTGAGTTGGACTAGGGGACAAGGCTAGCCTACCAATCGCCTGGGGCCCTTCCCCCTGGTCAGCTCCACCCCTAGTGGACCCCTCCCATCCATATCTGGAGCAGGGCCAGCAGGCCACCCTCCCGTATCCCCTCCCTCAATACTGCCTGGCCCCATTGGGGTGGGCCATCCAGATCCCACCCATGCATGAGTGCACTAGGCCTCTAGTGTATATGTAATATGTTTACTATTTTAAAAATATTTTCTAAGTTAATATTTAAAAATGGTATCTCATTGTTAAATTCTCACTCCTTTGGTTATTAGTGAGGTTGATTTTCTGTTGTTATTTTTGTTTTATGTCCTTGTATGTTCAAATCTACAAATCTATTTATTTTTGTATCCTTTGCTTATGGTTCTTATTTTTCATCTATTTGTGTGAAACAATACAGTGGGAGTATTAACTTCTTGTCAAATGTTTTATATACAGATTTTTGCTTTTGTTTCCTGATATTTGTTGATTTATAGAGTTTTAAGTTTCTATAAATTCAAATACAAAATTTTATTTTTTCTTTTGAGAGATCACAGGGCTTTTATTATGAAATTTAAGTAACTATCCACAATAGGTGAAAAGTAAGAAACAGAAAAAAAGTAGAAATGAATGACTCAGAAACAACTATTATTAATAATTTGACATATATTCTTGAATACACTTTCAAGTGACATATTTAAAATAATTTATTTATAATTTTGTATCATATTTTATTCACAAAATATCATCATCATCCTCTAGGTCTTTAAGAACTTATTGACTTCTTTGTTTCTATCATGAGAAGATAGTATAAATTATAAATAAACTAGAGGCCCATTGCAAGAAGATTCCTTCCCCTGGCTGCTAGTACCAGTTTTCCTCTGGCACCCAGAATCCAAGTCTTTAGTCCAGCCACAGTGGAGAAGTCAAGCCTCTTCAGTCTTCAGTCTTAAGTCATGTTCATACTTCAGTCCTCAGTCTTTGCTTGGTCCAGAGCCCTCAGTCTTCACTTCCTGCCTGTGTATGCAAATTAACCTGCCATCTTTGTTGAGTTAATTTGCATACTCACTCCTGATTGGTTGGTGGACATAATGGAGGCACAATCAATTTGCATATTTCTCTTTAATTCGTGTAGATCATCTTTCAAAGTTATCAATTTAAAAATAGATCTACTTCTAAAGCAAATTTGGATATATCTTTGAAACATATCAGGTTATTTTTTTAAGAAGATGTCACAAATTAAAAATTTTTATCTTAATATAAAAAAATGTAATGCTAAAAATGGTGAAACTGAATTTTTCTACTGTCATCTTACTGATATTTAAGAACTAAAAATAATCAAAAATTCAAATTTCTGGATTTTATAGATTTTTTTGTTTGTTTTAAAATATTTGTTTAAGTATATCATCCTACTCATACCACTTCATTATGATTTCTTTAAGAACAAGAATTTTGTTATATTATTTCTTTATATTATTACCTTATTATGATATATTGAAACTAGAAAATGTTAATTCAATTCATTTCTAATTTTACTTATGATACCATTGAGTTCCAAATTCAGTGACATTAATTATTTTCTATAGTTTAGTCTGATTGCCTTTTTATCTGTCATCTGGAAAAACTATTAACTTTAAAATGTAAAGCAAATAATCTATTAATTACTACATCCATCTTTCCAACCACACACCTCATATCCAAAATCTGCCTCTAGAATACTAATATTTTGAATAATTATTGTTCCCAACATGTTAAAATTATTGCTTAGGATTGTAGTTTTCTACAATTGTTCAGAAAATTTTCTATCTTTTGTAGAATTCTATACCACTTAAGCTTATATTACATTAGATTCTAGATCTGTGTTTTCCAATATGGTAGACACTAGATACATGTAGCTATTAAGCACTAAAAATGTGGTTAGTCCTCACTGAGATGTGCTGAAAGTCTAAAATACACAACTGTTTGTGTCTTTTTATTTTTTTTGAAATGTGATTACTAGAAATTTAAAATTGAATGTGTAGTTCATAACGTATTTCCATTTGACAGCACCTCTCTACATGAACAAATGTTTTTGACTGAGTACATCTTGTTCCTTACTAACATTTTCATCTTAATTTTTAGACTGCGCAAGTTTCTCTACATTAAATTAAATCATGGCTATACACATAGCCTAAATGCATTTGCTATAAGTCCCAGTTGACTTTTGAATTACAAAAATAAGTTGGTAACAGCCATGAAAAAATAAAAGCAAAGTGTATTAGAGTTGGGCAAGCTGATTAACAAATTAAGTCCTTTTGTCCATGCACATGGACTGAGCAGTAAATCAGAAATCGTCTGATGGGTCCTGGTATCTAGCAGAAAGTCAGGACATACAACATACAACAGATGTTTCACAACATACAACAGAGGTCATGAAATTTGAGTCTTAAATGCATGGATAGTGATATCCTTTCATACAAATCAAATATCCAAGGCCAATCCCAGAAGCACTGGAGGCAGCTGCTGATGCTAGCGAAATCCACTTATTTCTCAAAGTAGCAATAAAATGCTGGCTGACAATTTTCCCAGGAAGTTTCTGACAAATAACTCACACTGTTGTTTACATTTTTGTGATTTAACGTCTCACTTAAATTACACAGGTGCACATAAATGTGTTTATTTGATCACGGTAATTCTGCTGCCACTAACATTAGTAAGTAACTCAATACAAGAAACAAGCTTGCACTAAATTTATTCCTTTCCTCTATGGCTAATGCACTTGAATAAGGCTGCAATGATTGGTAGTTACAGTTAATACCACATTGCAGCCTTGAAAGGAACAACAGCAGTGCAATGCTTCTTTAGTGGTTTTATTTTATTTTTTTGTTTTATTAATTTTATTCATTCATTTTCCTTTCAACATCTTTATCACTTTTAGTACACTAAGGGCAATTATAAATGGCCACACTTTGTAATTAGGCAACTTTTTTTTCTTTTTCCTTTTCACAACATACAACAGAGGTCATGAAATTTGAGTCTTAAATGCATGGGTAGTGATATCCTTTCATACAAATCAAATATCCTTTCATGAAAAAGCTTTATGACCCTGAATTTTGAATACTGCTCTAGTGAAAGTACATAAAAACTTAATCAAGTATCCTATATCGTGATTTTTCTTATGCGTATATGTTCATATATAAAAATACTAGCGCCTTACTATGGCACTGCAGAATTTTTAAAACACCATAAACAGGTGTTTCTAAGCTTTAAGTGAATGAAGTATCAGTTTCTGTAGTACTAAAATGAAATTATATTGGCAATTTTCCAAGAGAGAACTAGCAGCACATCAAGGGAAGGTGGAATATTATAAATGAAAGAAAGAAGGAAGGAAGGCAGGAAGAGAAGATCATTAGATTGTTGTAGAATGTTGTTATCACTTTGTGTATTTATTGGAATCAACGCTATTTTATTTAACATTCACAATATCTCATTATTCTCTTTTCCATATAAGAATAGTAAAAGCTGCCAGAGGTGAGTGAGGTAACTGGCCTGTGTTTCCATGGTAAGCAGTGTAAACATTTGGCTAACAGGTTTTCAAGTACTGCTCCACTGCATTCTGTTGCCAAGGTCACAATTTGGAAAGTGGACCTAAAACAAACAAGTATAGGTAGAAATAGTCTGGAGAACTAAAATGACCACAAATGTCACAATACTGTCATTGGTTAGAATCATTGTTGAGAAGAACAAAGGAAAACTACACCATTCAGTACTCTTAATAACAGGTTAGGTGATCAGTTGAATACATCTGAACATCATTTATTTTGTACTCACAAAAATTCTGTGACATTGAGATTGGTATTACCAAATGATTCATAAAACAGATGTTTCTCAAATTTCAAGAGTTTGCTCAAAATGCGAACAAGTGGTAAATGTCAGAGTCAAGACTATCTGACTTCAAATTGATTCTATAAACCACTATGCTCTGCCATTTCCAAGTTAGCTGGTTACCATAAAAATGGCAAAAACAAACTCCCAACATCATCAGATATAAATAATTGCCTCACTGCCTTAGTAAAGAAAATATATGGTGTGTGAGAGTGATGTCTCCTATAAAAATTACCTTACTTCCACAAAAGCAAAAACTGAAGCAGAAATTAATTGACAATACTCTTTTGGGAGGAGGTTCAAACCCTAGCCATCAAGAAGGAAGGAAAGTGCCCTGACCTGTTTGGCACAGTGGATAGAGCATCGTTCTTTGGACTGAAAGGTCCCAGGTTCAATTCCAGTCAAGGGAATTGAATTGGCAGCTGATTGATGTTTCTCTCTCATCGCTGTTTCTAACTCTATCCTCCCTTTCTCTCTGTAAAAAAATCAATAAAATACATTTTTAAAAATAGAAGGAAGGAAAGTAATGTGAGGCAGAGAAGGGTAGTAAACAAAGCAGAAAGACACACAACAATGCCAACCATTATTTTATAATGAGCCATGAAGATACATAGTAAGAATAATTTTTCCTTGAGCAGTCTACCAGGAGGAGTAAGAAAATGTATTTGCCTGGCTCTCACCCATTCTGTCCCTGACCCCAAGTCCTTTCTCAAAGTTTGTCTTGCATGGAGGATATTCCTCTACCCCTCAGGGTTTGCCTCACCTAAAGAAGCATTTCACTCAGTCAAGAAGAGGCAGGAAAAAGGAGCAGGGACTCTGAGCATGTGATTGGTTGAGCTCAGGACAGGAATGTATTTGTTTGACTCTGGCTTCATAAGAGAGAGTGTGAGTTAAAGATTTGGGTAACTGTTAAGACTGAGAAAACCTGTGGAGTAAAACAAAATATGATGTGTCTAAAAGAACAGGCAGATGGAAATTGAAGAAATTCTGAAAAAAGAATCAAGAAAATCCTATATAATAAAATTCTGATATGCAAATTGCCTGAATGGTGGAATGACTGGTCACTGTGAACTGACCACCATCGGACAGACGCTCAATGTAGGAGTTACCTCTCTGGTGGTCAGTGCACTTCCACAGGGTGGGGTGGTGCCTCTCAACCATAAACTGGGCTTATGGCTGACGAGTGCAGTGGCGGTGGCGAAAGCCTTCGTGGCACCACTAAGGAGCAGTGAGCCAAGTGGTAGGGAGCAGCAAGTAGGTGGACGGTAAGGATGAGGGGTCCCGGACTGGGAGAAGACACAGGCTGGGCTGAGGGACTCCCTTCTCTCACTCCCAGTGCACAAATTGCATGCACCATGCCTCTAGTAGAAATAATAAAGACAGGGCTAATATAATTCAGATATTCTATTTTTTAATTAAATTTTGTTTTAAGATAATTGTAAATTCACATGTACTTGTGAGTAGTACAGAGATCCCTTTACTCAATTTCCTCCACTGATAACATCTTGCAAACTTGTATGATATCACAATGAGAACATTGACATTGATATAGTCAAGATACAAAATATTTCAATTGCATGAGGATCCCAACATTGCCCTTTGGTAGCCACATTTACTTCCTCCTTGCCTCATTCTCTCCTTGCTGCCTGGCAATTAGTCTTCTGTTCTTCATTCTTCTAGTTTTATCAATTCAAGCAAGAATGATTTTAAAATGGAGTCATTCAGAATGTAACCTTCAGGACTGGATTTTTCATTCAGCTCAATCCCTTAAGATTTCTCCAACTCGGTGTGTATATCAAGAGTCTGTTCTTTTTTATCGGCATTACTTAACCACTCATCTGTAGAAGGACATTGAGGTTACTTCCAGTTTCTGTCGAGTATGAATAAACATGCTATAAACTTTTATGCACAGATTTTTGTGTGAACATAAGTTTCATTTCCCTGGAATAAATACCCAAGAGTGCAGTTTCTGATTCATAGAATAGCTGCATGTTAAATTTTTAGAAAATAAATTGCCAAACGATTTTCTAGGGTGACTGTAGCATTTATATTCCCAACAGCATGACCAGCATTTGTCCTCTCACAATTTGTTTAATTTAGCCATTATGATAGGTATATGATGACCTCACTGTGGTTTTCATTTTCCCAAATGCAAAAGATGTCTTCTCATGCGTTTATTTGCCACCTGTATATTTCCTCCAGTGAGATGATATTCAGGTCTTCAGCCTATTTTCTAAATAGAAGTTTGTTTGTTACTGTTGAGTTTTGAGAGTACTCAATGTATTGAGGATACCAGTCTCCTGTCGTATATTTGGTTTTCAAAATATTTCCTCTCAGGCTATAGTTTGTCTTTCATTCCCTTACCAGGGGATTTATAGATCAATGTTTTTAACTTTGGTAAAGTCTAATTATTAATATATCCCTTTTTTGGATTGTGATTTTGGTATAGAGTCTAAAAATTCTGCACTAAATATGATTTCCCTATGTAGTTTTCTAAATATTTTATGGTTTTATGTTTCAAACTTACATCCATGATCCATTTTAGGTTAATTTTTATTAAAGGTATGATATCTGAGTTTAGACTCAGTCTTTTTTTTTTTAATCTTTTAAAAATAAACCTTTATTATTTAGATTATTACAGTTGTTCCTCTTTTTTCCTCCCATAGCTCCCCTCCACCCAACCCTCTGCCCTTACCTCCTCTCTACTGTCCTCATCCAGAGTTGTACAATTTTTGTCCAGTCTCTTCCCGCACCCCTATACCTTTTTCCCCCTGAGAATTGTTAGTCCACTCCCTTTCTATGCCTCTGATTCTATTATATTCACCAGCTTATTCTGCTTATCAGATTTTTTATTAACTTTTTAGATTCACTTGTTGATAGATATGTATTTGTTGTCACTTTGTTGTTCATAATATTTATCTTTACCTTTTTCTTCCTCTTCTTAGAGAATACCCTTCAGTATTTCATATAATACTGGTTTGGTGGTGATGAACTCCTTTAGCTTTTTCTTGTCTCAGTGTCCTATGGTTATCTCTGCAAGCACCTCTAAGAGAAAGCCACCCTTGAGTTCCACCCAAAGTTAGTCCAGTTTCTCCCCATATGAGTCTGGGTCCCCAGAGTCTCACCCAGAACTAGAGTTCAGAGCAGTCAGGAGCTTGTGTCTCCCTCCCAATTGAAAAAGACAGTCACATACTCAGTTGCCTGCCCTTTCCTTGCACGTACCTCTGTACCTCTGCACTTTACTTCCGCAGCTCCTCTGAGTCTCAGTGTGCTTTTCTCTTTTCTTCTAGTTATAGAATTTCCACTCAGCCAGCCTTCTTGTGGTTCTGGATGATATCCATTCCATTTTGTCTTTTAGTTGTAGTTTTGAAATGGTTTGTGCAAGGCAGCAATTTCAAGTGTTTACCTATTCCGCCATTTTGGATTTTCTAGACTCAGTCTTTTGCTTAATTGTATCCAATTGCTCATGTACCACTTGTTCAAAGGGCTATTTTTATTTCATTAAACTCCTCTTATTCCTTGTGAGGCATCAGTTGAATAAATTTGTCTAGGGCCACTATGGAGTCTCTATTTTATTCCATTTGTTCATGACTTCCCCAACACCACAGAATCTTGATTACTATTGCTATGCATGTCTTGAAATTAGATAAACACATTTCTTCCACTTTATTCATTTTCCCCATTATTGTTTTAACTATTCTATGTAATTGGAATTTATATGTAAATTTTAGAAAAATCTTGTGGAAATCTAAATTAAACAAATCTTTCTAATATTTGGGTAGGAATTGTGTTAAACTTGTATATCAATTTGGGAAGAATTGATCTTTTATAAGCTCAATAAACTCTTCCAATCCAATATGTCTCTCCATTATTTAGATATTCTTTGAATCCTTTTATCAGTACATTGTAGTTTTTATCATATATGTCCTGTAGAAGCTTTCTCAGATTTACACCTAAGAATTTCATGTCTAGTTTAGTGAATCTGGGATACACATGACAAGCATTTTGGCCAGATATCTTTGGGTTCAAATCTTTACTTCTTCACATTCTAGTTCTATGAATATGGTATATTCATTTAAAGTCTAGATTTGTCACTGCACAATGACAGTGATGTCTATTTCAAGTTAAATATAAATATTAAATAAACTGATTATAAAACTAATGGTTAACGCAAAGTAGTTTCTTGTGTTTCTCCAGTGACTTTCTTCCAATTCTGAAGTTTTTAAGTCAAAAGTTTTTAAGTCTAAAACCAATAAAAACAACAATGAAAGTAGCAACATGCAGTGATAGTATAACAGTAATTGATCTCATTATTTCTCCAAAATTTATTAAAGTCCCTTCAGCTTTTAATCACTTTTTTTTATTTGGGTCACATTCTTATATTTTTTCAGGGGTTTTTCTGTTTGTTTGTTTTGCCGGGAGGGGGGGAAGGGGGGAGGGGAGACAAGTGTTGGGGTTGTTGCTCCATGTTTCCATGATGAGGCCTTTGAAAAGATGAAACCTGAGAAGGCCAAAAGGCAAGAGGGTGCAGACAGCTATTTATATGCCCCTCTGGCTCCTACTCACAAGGGTGATATCCTAACCCCTCTAAAGCTAATTGGCATTTGCGGTTTAAGCATCTCTGTTGACATAGAGGATGGGCAGAAATGCTATTACAGAGTTGTTTGCTTTTGCTCTTGTATTGATTTCAGAAAGAAGCTTCTTCCTAGAGGTGAGTCTTCCTGAATGGATAATTGCCACCGGAGATGCAAAAGAAGAGGGGTCAGACTACGGCTTTTATTGCCATTGTTCCTCTCCAAAATAAAATACAACTTGTTAGAGCAAGTTAGTAACCTATGCTCATCTGCTAGCTAGCAAAAGGCAGGAGGGTCAAGAATAAAATAACAGGTAGCTCTTGACGTAAATAGAAATGTGTTTCCTGGAGCACTTGCCAGAGCTGTAGGACAAATGAGTTCAGCCACTCACATGGTGCTTTTATACTTTAAAGAATGTGTGTTCTGTGGTTTACATTCCTCTTTCAAAAAACAAATATAACATGAAAATGAGAATTTCAGCCAGATGTTCACTTTCATAAAGAATTTGAAATACGACCTGTACAAGGCCAAACATATTTTGCACACTCCCGTTCCTTCTTCAAGGATCCCCCTGTCTCTCTTGATGATTCTGTCATAAAATCACTTTCAGGCAAGAAATCACAGATTAGATGGGGCTCCTTATCATCCAAAGATTCAATTATTCACCAAGTCCAGTTGGTTCCCTTTTAAACATCTCTCAGATCCTCTGCCACCCATCTGCAGAGCTGCCAGCTGAGATCAGGCATTCAGCACTTTTCGCCTGGACATTGCAATGGCCTCTGCAGCCGCTGAGTAGTTGCCCTGAAATCCTCTTTTTCTTTGTCTCTACAATAGAAATGTTGAATTTTTGTGGGCTATATGACTTCCCAGAATAATAATTGTATTTCATCTCTACAGCAAGGTGGGGCTATATGGAGGCTACATGTTAGCCAATGGGACATAATAAGAAATGGTTTGAGCAAATTTTGCAGAATGTCCTTAAGGTAAGTGACATGACAAGCTTTTCTCAATTTTTCGAGAAAGGATGGATGTAGTAGATAGGATGTAGTAGATGTGAAAGATGGAAATGGAACAATCCATCTTTCACATCTACTACATCCTATCTACTTTGAACAAGTAGATAGGATGTAGTAGATGTGAAAGATGGAAATGGAACAATCATCTAGGGCCATGACATAAATGCCCAGCATTGAGGATGGTAATGCAACAATATAGAAAAAGTCCAAATCCTTGTTAAGTGAGGAATCATTTTGATAACCTTAGACAAACAGCGTTTAAACTTTCTTTAGTTGAAGTTACTGATATGTGAGATCTTCAGCAAAACCACATCTTAACATTCAGAACCTCTTAGCTATTTCCTATGTCTCACTCTTATCTCTCCCCAGGAGAGGAAATCACAGACTGCTTTCTGAAATACGTTAGTGTGCTATTCCATGTTTGACCACTTTCATTTATAGGAAAGTCCAAGGTGATTACCCAAGAAACCAAAATCCATCCTTACCTACTTTCTACTTCCCTTGCTTGTTTAGCAGCCCCTGCAGCACACTCATAAAATATCTTTTAACCACTCTTGCTTCCTAAATATAACAATGTTCTTTCTTTGTCATCTTTTTTTTTTTTTTAATCCTCACCAGAGGATATTTTCCCATTGATATTTAGGGAGAAGAGAAAGGGGAAGACAGAGAGAAACATCAATGTGAGTGAAACACATGGATTGGCCGCCTTCCGCAGGAGTCCAGGCTAGATTCCGGGCTGGGGTGGAGCCTGCAACCAAGATATACACCCTTGACCAGAATCACCCTTCAGTCCTCAGGCCAACACTCTATCCACTGAGACAAACCATCCATTATTGGGCATATTTGCATCAAAATGACCTGATTGAAAACTAACTCAGGTATTGTCACTTTTTAGCTGAACATTTCTGGTGATTTCCCATTTCCTTCAGAATAAACATCAGAGAACATACAAAGGCCTTATAGTCTCACCTGACTTAGGGGTCCAGTATAGCTTCTCCAACTCTCTTGCTTCTCTGCTCCAGATGTTTTCTGCCATCTTGCTATCCTCTGAATATGCACAATATGGTCCAATGGAGGGACCTTGGCACTGCTGGCTCTTCTAGCTAGCTTGCTTTATTTTAGATATATTTCTTCCCACATCACCTTTTCTGTGAGGTTTTCCTTGACCACCCTATCTAAAATGAAAATCTAATTTTCCCACAACAATTCAAATGTTCCTCTCACTTCTATGCCTTTCCCCCGCTATGGCACTTATCACTTTAATGTATCAAGTAATTTAACTTATTTCTTTTATTATCTGGCCCTTTTAGCACCACTAAAAGTAAGCCACATCTAAAATAATATTTTTCTCAGTTCTTCGGAGCTACTTCTCCAGAGCCTAGAATAATGCCTGCCACATAGTAAATGCTCAATCACTATTTCTTACCTTTAACCAATTTATGGGGAATTCTTGCCTTGAAATGATAACTTTATGAAGACTTTCATGACTATGTCCTCCCAACAAAAATTCACAACTCCAGTGTTACCATTATAAATATATGTATATATGTATATTTTTAATTAAAAATAAAAATTTAAATCAATTAAAGTTTATACAAGCATAGTAAATTTATAGAGGCCACAGTAGAGCTCCGTGAGGAATAATTTTGTCTTCCTGTTCAGTGATTTCCTATTCAGACTCTGAATGTGAGAAGGTCATGTTCATGGGCTCATGTTTTCATATTCTTTGCTGCTAATGAATCTTGAAGTCATACAATGTGCATTTTACATCTGAAATTGGGTAAGTCATTGACTAAGTTCACTTCACCTGGTGGGCTCTCATACATTGCTGTGGAGGCTGAGAGGAGAGTGCTTCTGTCTGAGCACAGCAAACATCTTTAGCAGCACTTTTACATTGCTTATAATTATGCATATGTTTTATGTGACATATATATATATATATATATATATATATATATATGTATATATATACACACACACACATATATATATATCTGTAATATATATCTTATAACATCTATTTTATTTGAATATATATGTATATATTTGCTCCCTGATTGATACCAGAAATTCTATATCCTTATTTATTTAATTTTCTGAAAATCTCCAACACATAACAGAAAGGATGAGTATCATTTGGGGTCCTTTTGGCTGTTAAGTGACAGAAAATATAGATGTGAACTGGCTTAACCAATACAATGTAAGGTGGACTCCAGGCTTTTAATGTTCTGTGGATAAAAATATTATTTAAGACCCAGGTTTTGCTGAAACCGGCTTGGCTCAGTGGCTAGAGCGTCAGCCTGTGGACTAAAAGGTCCCAGGCTTGATTCCAGTCAAGGGCATGTACCTTGGTTGCAGGCATATCAAACAGCTGTCAGACATTTAGATTCATGTGACTCATCCTTTCCTTCAGAAAAAAAAGGTAGAAGTACACTTGTAAAAAGAGAAAAAGAAAATTGAAAGGGAAAATATTACCCTCTTCCCTTAATATGGAAAATACACCCATGCCTTCATAAACCTACTCCTGAACCAAAGGGGATTCCATCATCTGTTTGGTCTGCAGAATCCCTGATAAACACCTGAAAAAACTGGTGCCCTTGAGAGAAAAGAATGATGAATGTTGGAACAGTTGACATCAATTAAGCAATCAGTGCTCATTAAGCATATAGGGGTATTTAGTACTATTTGTTAAATGAATGCTCGTTGAATACTGCTTGCTCTTAAGAGATTGTAAACATTCAATTTAAGGGACTTGCAGAAATTTATCAAGCAAATAGAATTGATATTATATAATAGCATCTTTCAAAATAATCTCCATGGCTCTCCATACATGATATTTCCTTGTATTATGCTATTCTGTTGAAACTCACATAGGTTCCTTAAATACAGTATTGTGTTATCTATATCTGATTTTTGCTTGGCACCCACTGTATCAACTCAATTCACTTAGAGAATCTCTGAGGTATTGTTATTTCCTGGAACTGAATTAAAAAGGGGCCAATTCAATATTTTTAGATTTGGATTGCCTATCAAGGACGATAAAACACACTTTTTGCATTTAGAAATAACCTCTGAATTACCTTCCAAAAATAATTCCATTTCTTTCTCACGAAAGGAAATGTTATATCTGAACAATCAATATTACTAAGCAAAGCATTCCTATAATTCAATATTAGGACACAGGCTGATACAATAAAATAGATGTAGGTGTTCGAGACAAAAAGGCCTAGATTTTAATGCAGGAGATGACTCCTATCCTCTATGTGACTTTGTGATTTATTTAAACTTTAGAAGTTCCTCTTTTTCTAATATTAAAATAGTAATATAAGCATTTCATTGAAAGAGTGTGGTAAAGATTATAAGTAAGTCTTTTGGAGGATAAAGCAGTGCCTAGCACAGAATAAGGGGAATAAAAAAAATCACAAAATTATTAATGAAGTTATTATAATCAAGATTATAGAGGCTCCTCTCAGAATTTATCCAAGATAATGCTATTATTAGATGGATATAGCAGAGGAGCTTCTTTAGCATAATGCTTTAAATCTCTATTTTAGAAATCTTCCTATCATGAAAGCTAAGGGTAAAATTAGAACGCACATTATTTTATTTTATTAAAGTACCATGACTTCTCATTATTTGCAGCCACCTGGATGGAATTGGAGAACATCATGCTGAGTGAAATAAGCCAATCAATGAAAGAGAAACACCACATGACCTCACTCATTTGTGGATAATAAAGAGCATTATAAACTGATGAACCAAAAGATAGATATAGAGACAGTATATCAACAAGTAGGCTGTCAAATTACAGCGGGGAGGGGAGGAAGATCTGGGGGAGATAATAGATCAACCGAAGGACTTTTATACATGCATATAAGTACAACCAATGGACACAAAACTCCGGGGAGGGAAGGGATGTGTGGGAGGGAGGGAGGGGGGCAAAAAAAAAAAAATCAATAAAATATATTTAAAAAAATAAATAAATTAAAAAATAAAAAAAAATAAAAAAATAAAGTACCATGACTTTTCACAATAGAAGCTGCTACTGCAGTATTTAGATAGTTTTAGAAAATAAAGTTTGGAAAAAAATACAGTACTTTTCTGAAGGTTTCAGAATGTAGGTCAGTCACACACACATACACACACACAAAACATCTATTTGTGTGTGGAATATTTAAGAATAGGGATATAGCAAAGACAAGTCATCATTTTTTCTTTTTTTCTTTATTGATTAAGATATTACATATGTGTCCTTATCCTCCCTTAACCCCCCAATCCCACCTCCCACTCCCCTGCTTATGCCTTCAGCCCCTGGTGTCTGTGTCCATTGGTGATGCTTATAGGCATACATACAAGTCCTTTGGTTGACCTCTCCCCTTACCCTCACCCTCCCTTACCTATCATTTTTCATTAACACAGCAATCAATCATCAAAAGAGAGCTCAGTGTTTCATCTTAATGCTGTGGATAAAATATCAAAATCTTATATACAAAAACTCAAAATGACTCCATTCATTTACAAATAATAATGGTATCTTCTGTTTGCTGGGCTCTGTTTATAGCACAGATACTGTACTGAGTCCTTTAAATCTATGGGATCAATGATTGCACGGGGTAGATGTTCTCATGAGATTACAGAAGAAACTGAGATTTGAGAAATGTGATATATAGAGTTGCTGAGAGTTGGCTAGAAATCAGGAGTTTGTGGTAGCTCTTGATAATTGCACTCTGCAGTCTCAAGTCAGATAGGTAAATCAGCCAATTCTCATGTGCAATAATCAGATGGGTTACAATATTTGGATAGACTATCAAGTCAGATCAAATTTCTTAATATTATTTATTTCATATAACCTGTTTTTTTCTTTGAAGTTCCTTTCTGTTCTTCAAAGATGGGTGTTATAGTAGAAACTATAGTTGCTTTAACTTTGTCTAAACATAAAAATAAAATAAAAAAGAAAGAAAAGAAAACTAGTCCTGACCGGTTTGGCTCAGTGGATAGAGCATTGTCCTGCAGACTGAAGGGTCCCAGGTTCTATTCTGGTCAAGGGCATGTATGTACCTTGGTTGTGGACACATCCCCAGTGGTGGGTGTGCAGGAGGCAGTTGATCAATGCTTCTTTCTCATCAATGTTTCTATCTATCCCTCTCCCTTCCTCTCTGTAAAAAAAAAATCAATAAAATATATTTAAAAAAAACTGTTTGCCTGGCCCCCAACCAAATTTTTTAACTAAATTTAAGTCCAGTTTGTCCAAGAATTTGTGTGTGTGTGTATGCAGTGTGTGTGTGTGTGTGTATGCAGTGTGTGTGTGTGTGTGTGTGTGTGTGTGTGCAAGCATGTGCACATGCTCATTGCTTTGTAATAAATGTATCAGTGGAGTGGTAGGGTGGTAAGTCAGGAATTACTCGACAAGCATGCACTATTGCCAGAAGGTATGGGCTTGTTCAAAACAGTATGGACAAATAATTGAGGAGAAAAGGAAACTAGTTAAGAAAGCACAACATGGAACACACAAAGAAACACAGCTAGACAAAAACAAAGTGAAACAAACACTACAGAGATAGAAGTGGGCAGAATTAGAAATTGCTTTGTTTTTCTCCTTCTTTTCTCTCACACTCTGTTAACTAGTGTATTTCTGTTCAAATTCACCATTATTTCAAGAAGTACCTGCTTTTTTCACATTTGACCTTATTATTCTTTTTTGCATTAACACAGCACACCTTCCTTGAATATCTTTCATTATTGTTTTTTAACTTCCTGGAATCAAGACCAAGGGGTGACATTTACAGCTACAAGTGATCCAAGTGCTACATTAGCACCTCCTTATTAAAGATGAGCTTTCACACGCCGTACAACCAGGACATGTAGCCTAATTTACTACACGAACATTTCCAATTCAGTTCTGAGTAGGGAGTTGTGCCAACAGCATTGTGTTCTATGGTGAAATAGTGCTTAATCGCTTAATCAGTATTTATGAATCAAGTGTTAAAAGTCACCAAAGAGCACAGAAAGAGATTTTTACCTTCATAAAGCACAAATATTGCTGAGTTCTGGTAATCTGTACAGCACATTAGGATGGAATAGCTTCCCCTTTTTTTTATTGTGGTTAAAAATGTGTAATGTAATACTGTCAGTAATTTAAATGGAGTGTACCTCTTTCCCTCAGACATTAAGGCTATTTGTTAAACTTTGTAATTACTATGCAAATGAAGTGCTGTACTTAAAAAATGGCAGTGCCAAGAGTACAACAGAGAGAAACAGTTTGAAATTCAAACTAATACAAAATAACCTTCAAGTCTCACGGAACTCAAATATTGTAATTTTTCTTCCTTTGAATGCAGCAATTGGGTGAAAGCAATGAGGACTTGTCTTTGTTCTTAATAAGCAGATAGCAAAAGGCTTAGAGCCAGGGATTTGAAAGCTTCTGAGACATATTAGCTTCCTGATCTTCACAACAGGTGGCTGGCATTTTTATCTGTCTTTCAGAGAGGAAGAAGCCCGGTCCCAGAGATGCTTTACTTTGCTCAGGGTCACTTGAACAAGCCAGAGTCAGCCAGGATCTGAGCACTCCCAAACTTCAAGCTGCCATGAGAATCCCCAGACAGCCATCACTTGAAAGGAGTGAAATTTATGGCTCAAATTATGATTGCAGAATATTAAACACAGACTGAACCAGTGCAATCTGGTTTCATTTCATGCCAGGTAGATATTTTAGAAGGAAATGAGCAAGTTTGGTTCCCAAGAATTAGCTCAACAAGGAAATATATCTATGAGCTGCAGAGCATGAAGAAAGCAAATGCTATGATAAAAGTGAGTAGAATTTACCCATTTTTGTATCCCCAGTCCCTCGTGCAGTGCTGGCAGCACACGCATTCAAAAATATATGTTGTATCAAGGAATGAATCATTTAAGTGACTTACCGTATTTTTCGGACCATAAGACGCACTTTTTTTCTCCAAGAAGTGGGGGGGAAAAGTCCCTGCGTCTTATGGTCCAAATTTAGCCTACACATATACTTTTAAAAAAAAGTTTTTTTACTTGCCCGGCTCTGTGTGGTCTCTGTGTGCTTGCCCGGCTCTAAAATGGTTCTAAATGCTGCTGTTTACTTTCCAGGGTTGATTACATGTGTTTATGACTGTGATGTTGGGTTTTAATGCATATAAAATATTTTAGGACACTATTTGTTTCAGAATCTTTTTTTCTTCATTTCCCTTCTCTAAAAACTGGTGCGTCTTATGGTCCAAAAAATACGGTAATTTACATTGACTCTTTTTCCCTTTCAGTCATTTTTCCTGCCTGTACTCACCAAGTCTGCAAAATGAACAAGTGAACAACAAACAAAGCTTTGCTTTTTTGTTCATTTCTTTTCCTGTGCTCTTTTTCTGCCCTTGAACCTGAATCAATGCAATTTTTTTTAGAACTTTGATTTTTACTTGACATAATTGGATAAACTGGAAGAATCTAAGAGCCTGTCTGTTGATAACACTGTATTAGCTTATTTGGGTGATACTCTTTATGGTTTAAAAGGAAACTTTAAAAATTTCAGGCAAAAAAAAAAAATGAGAAAAAGAAACTCAGATGTATAGTTGACATTTTCCAGGGACAGAGCTGGTAATGGAATTTTGAGAATTGGTGAGAGGCAGTGACAGTCTATCTCTGATGACATCAATACAGGGCTAGTTCTGTGACATGTTCGTGGCCATGGTCAATCTGCAGCCCTGTTAGTAATTCTTTTATTTAATATCCCTAAAAATAAATTTAATTGCTCAGAGTCAGATCCTGTTGTTCACAATTAAGTAACCACACAAAGTATCAAGACTAGCAAGGGAAGTGGGGTCTGGCCAATATTGTGCTTGAGATGTGCTGGGGCAGTGGACAGCAAACTCATTAGTCAGCAGAGCCAAATATCAACAGTACAAAGATTGAAATTTCTCTTGAGAGCCAAAATTTTTCAACTTAAACTTCTTCTAATGCCACTTCTTCAAAATAGACTCACCCATGCCCTAGCTGGCTTGGCTCAGTGGATAGAGCATCAGCCTGCAGACTAAAGGGTCCCAGGTTCGATTCCGGCCAAGGGCACATATCTGGGATGTGGGCTTGATCCCCAATGGGAGGCATGCAGGAGGCAGCCAATCAATGATTCTCTCTCATCATTGATGTCTCTATCTCTCTTTCCTTCTTCCATCTTCTCTGAAATCAATAAAGAAATACATTTTAAAACACACACACACACACACAAAAAAAAAACAAAAAAAAAAAACTAAAAACAAAATAGACTTGCCCAGGCCATGGTATTTTGTGGAAGAGCCACACACAAGAGGCCAAAGAGCCCCAAGTGGTTGGGAGCCATGGTTCACTGTGCTGGGGAATGTGAGGATCCTGTAGCATTTGAAAACAATTCAACCTCTCTCAGAATCATGGCTTTACCAATTTACCGGTAGCGTGATCTTCTTAGGAAACTTACTCTGCCACCTCACCCGAGTGGGCTGGCCTAGACAGTAAGAGATTTTAAGGCAGGGAAAAAAAAAAAGTCCATAAATTGAAATGAAAATTAACTGCAATATTTTGCCCATTTCTGTTGGCAAATAGAAACTAAGAATACATAAGGGACATTGAGTTACAGGTTAAACTTATTATTATGAACATGTACTGCTCACACATGTTCTAAGACATAGTATCACAAAATAAAATACCCAGATTGAGGTGTTCCCTATGATTTGCTTTTCTGTGCCTCAGGAGTATTATTTCAGGTGCTTAAAGAAGAAATATTTTCTAGCTTGATTAGAAAGGCTTGTATTCTGAAAGGGTATCTAATGGACAAATGACAGGAGCTAATACACAGTTTCTGGGCCAAGATTCATTTCATAATCACTCCAATGGCATGATCGTGCTCTCCTGATACGGAAGGAAAGATGTTTTATTTTGTTATTTTTGCTGTGTTTTCTGCATAACCCTGGATACACGGTCTTCTAAGATTGAATGGGATTGCAAAAAGCTCAGACACTCTCTAGTAAGATGGCGTTCCATTTGGGAAAGTCATTAACTTGTCCAGAGCTCCATTCGTCTCCCTCCTAAAATGGAGGTTATGCTTTCTCTTTCTCGGGTTGTTGTGAAAATTCAATGAGATCATACCTGCAAAGCTCTGAGCACAAAGTCTGGTCCGCTCTTTCTGAAATAGCTGCATTCACCGAGGGAGATGCTCCCTCCACTTCAGTCCAATGAGGAAGATATTCATAGAAAAGTGGGTCACATTATTTCTGAACGACGGGTTCCTGCAGTGATGTGGGTTTGCCAAATCCACCAGCTGTCTTTCCGTTCCCAGGAGATTTCTGCATTCCCCCTGTGCTTTTTCGGTTCCCCAGAGGCAGGCTCCCTTAGGAATGAATCCGGGTGTGGGCGAATGCTCCATTTATTTCCCAGTTGGCATTTTACAGCCAGTGGCGTGGATGAGCCAAGGGCAGCTACACAGAGCCTGAGCCCCTACAGAGCTCTTTCACTGCCAGAACCCTGAGAGTGATAAGCCTTTTAAAATCCCAGGTTACAGAGAAAGCTTCCAGTGAAGACAGCAGCGTTGGCTGACTCTAGAGAATAGAAAAGAGGGGAGAGTGGGCAGCGAGAACAAAATATTTGGGCACTTCCCAATGTATTCCCATATAGCTCTTTATTTCTTCCCTTTGAAAACCATAATTTAAATATTTTAAAATGTAAAGACAATATAATATTACATGGTGTTTAACTTATGTGATAGATCACTCAAACGCATTATTCATTTTTCCTTTTGCCTGTATCTTCCAGTATTCATAGGGAAAATATAGTTTAGATATTAGTAAAAAGGGTTTGTTTTCACTTCGTGCAACAATCTTTCATTTTCAATGGTGTCATATAGATTTCATTACCATTACTTTTAATAAAAGTATTCCCAATTAAATGCATTTGTTATTTATATAATCAAATGTTAAAAGTTGGACAACTTGATTGTTTTCATGTAGTGTTTCTATTACAAATAATACATAAAATAATATCATTGTTCTCTGACCATGGCATGTTCTATTTTTTTTTTGATAATTCTTTATAATAAATTCCTCAGTATCGTATTTCCACCTAAGTGTGGAAATATAGTTAACCTATATATAACATGAAGAGATTCTACTGATTTCCTACAGGTTCAAGTTTCTTTTGCAATAACTTAAAAATAAAGAGAAATATTACAAGTCTCTAAAGTACTACTGGAAGGTGCAGATGTAGCAGGTATATATCTGCCTTGTACAAATGGAGAGATTCAAGTATAAATAAGTGATTTGCTTGAAGTGACATCTCCAAGCCATTCAGCATAATGCTCCAGAATAGGGGTGTCAAACTCAATCAGAGAAGGGGCCAAAATCTAAAATCCAGCCTAAATCACGGGCTGAATGGTTTACTGAACAGTCATAAACTGTCATTGTGATGGAAACGCAGCAGAGTGCAGTGATGACAACGCAGTGCGGGCCACATTGCAAGGCCTGGCGGGACGGATTTGGCCCTCGGGCCTTGTGTTTGACACATGTGCTCCAGAACCTAAGCCAAGCTTCCATTAGTGTCAGATCACTTCATTCACCTTGATCCAAAAGACAGCTTTGCAAACAACTTAATTTCACTGCTCACAAGTCATCTCGAGGATCCTCGGTGCTATCCCACTATGCACTTCAAAATCCCAGACATAAAGTGTTGTTTACTCTCGAAATGTTCTTGATCTACCTTTGTGACAGGAAAACCCAACATTCTCTTCTTGGCTTCGTAAAATATGGACTAACAAAGCTTAGGAAACTAGTCTGAAAATTACTGCCATTTATTGTAGCAGCCCAATCTGGTTAGCCAATTCAAGTTGTTTCTTCATAAAAGTAACATCTTTCTTCTTGTCAATCAATTAACTTAAAATTTACAGAATGAGAGAAGCCATTAAGGAATTAAGAAGAAAATGTGTTTTTATTTAGCACGGTGGTCCCAATTTGATCAATATCGCTGAGATCATTGGGCATTCAATTGTTTTAGTCAACGTCTCGTTTCCTATTTTCTGAAAGAGACATGAATTATTGCAGATTTTAGTCCTTCACAACCTCCAGAAACTTCCCATGTTACCTAGGATTCAGTTTTTTCCTAAAACTTGATGCAAAATTTTCAACCTAAGAGGAGCACTCATCATTAAAATGCAGAGCAGCCCTTTCCGGAGCTTTCTCCGTGTCGTACAAACACACTGCTGTCACAATGAGCGCCTGTGCAGCCTTGCCAAGGAGATTAGGATGATTCCACACTTGGGGTGATTTGTTATTAGTTTGTCAGTAAAGACTTTATTCTGGAATATGAAATTTAGTGTTATCCAGAATAACACTGATCACCCATTCTGAGAGCATTTTTACATTGGCATAACAGGACCATTAGTTAGCATGTAAGAAAGAAAAACCATTGTTGACAGACATTAATCAGATGTAACATTCCCCCTGGGCATTTTACGGTGTTGTTTTGTTTTGTTTTGTCTTGTCAAATCAAAGCCTGTACTGTTGTTCCCCTAGGTATTCTAGTAAACATATTGAAACATGTTTCCCCTATCTCTATCCTTTGGTTGACAAATATAGTGAAGTGACAGGCTCAGTGACATCTAGATTAAGGGACCTTTGTGGTAGCCCCTTCTGTAGCTTTTATTGGGCTAGGCTGAACATAACTACCATAGCTAGCCAAGTCCTAGAACCCCTGAATATGTCACCCTACATAGCAAAGGGGACTTTGCAGAGGTGATTTAAGTTAAGGATGTTGACATGGGGGATTATTCTAGATTGTCTGGGTGGACCCAATGTAATCATAACAGTTCTTATAAGAGGGAAAAGGAGAAACAAAAGGGGAGAAAGCAATATGAAAATGGAAGAAGAGATTGAAGAGCTGAAGCCATGAGCCAGAAGAGACTGTAGAAGCTGAAAGAGGCAAGAAAGAGAGTCACCTATCAATCTGCTGATACCTTAATTGTAGCCTTGTGAGATTAATTTTGGAATTCTGACCTCCAGAATTGCAAGAGAATAAATGTACATGCTTTTTAACCACTAAGCTTGTGGTAATTTGTTACAGCATTAATTGGAAACTAATACAGTAGCTTTCTGAGGAGTCTGGTCAGTGACCATATGCATTACCCATTATGTACTAGAAAATCCACACCCTCAAGTAATCCTTACTCTACAAATTCCTTTAAAGAATCATTGTGAGCATTGCTTACTCTCAGCATTAGTAAAAATAACTTATTTTAAATTGTGTACCATTATACAAATATGAAGTTTTTACTGTTAATGAGGAAGTAATAAAAATATTAAGAATACAAACTAGGAAGTCAAATGGCTAAATTTCAAAACCAGAGAGAAACTAAGATGGCGGCATAGGTAAACACCTAACTGCAGCCTCACACAACAATTTCAATAAAATACAACTAAAATACAAAATGGACATTACCCAGAACTACTGAATGCAAATTCTACAATTAGAAGGAAAGAGAAAATCAGAAGAAAAACCAGAGGAGCTGTAAAAGCCTAAGGCATGGAGACGTGTTGCACACGCAGAAAGGATGAAGCCAGAGATTGTCAGCTGACTTCTCAACAGAAACCATGCAGGCCAGACGGGAATGGCAAGAAATATTCAAGGTGATAAATTGCAAGGACCTACAGCCAAAAATACTCTACCCAGCAAAGCTATCACTCAGAATCAAAGACCAGATAAAGAACTTCACTAATAAAAATAATAATAATAATAAAAAAAAAAAGCTAAAGGAGTTCATCATCACCAAACCAGAATTATATGAATTGCTGAAGAGGGTTCTTTAGGAAGAGGAAGAAAATAAAGATAAAAATTATGAACAACAAATACATAATTATCAACAAGTGAATCTAAAAACCAAGGGGATTAAAAAATCTGATGAACAATATTAACTGTTGAATATAATAGAAACAGAGGTATGGAAGGGGAGTGAACTGACAATTCTCTGGGAAAAGGTGAGTAGGGGTTGCGGGAAGAGACTGAACATAAACTGTGCACCTATGAATGAGGACAATGGGGGGTGGAGAAAGGGCAGAGGGTGGTGTGGAAACCTGGTGGAGGGGAGCAATGGAGGGGGGGGAAATGAGGAACATTTGTAATAATACATATGTAATAATACATATAATAATATGAACAAAAAAGATTTATTTTAAAAAAAAGAAAAATAAAAAAATAAATTTCAAAACCCTGCTATCTATCTATCTATCTATCTATCTATCATCTATCTATATAAAAGCCTAAGTGACCATCCAACCTTCTGACTGTCCAACTGATAACTATGATGTGCAGTAACCACCAGAGAGCAGATGCTCAATGCAGAAGCTGCCGAGCTGCGGTGACTTGGCAGCTGCAGTTCTCAGGTGTTGCACCCAGAACCAGAGAGGAAGGAGCCTGATTCAGGATGCGTCACTCAAGAACTTCCCTCTCGCAATCTGGGACCCCTCAGGGGACATTGGAGAGCTGGTTTCAGCCCAATCCTTGCAGGCCAGGCCAAGGGACCCACTGGTGCATGAATCTGCACCGGGCCTCTAGTCCATATATAACTCTGTGACCTGGATAAGTTACTTAACCTTTCAATAGTCCAGGTTAACTCATATGCAAACTAGAAGTCATAATAATAACTTCCTATTAGGGTTGTTGTGAAGATACAATGAGTCAGTATCTGTAAATTAATTAAGTAAATTATTTGCATAAAATAATTTAACCTTGTATGTACTGTATTAGGTTTGCTAGATTTTACATTATCTTCTAGATAAGGGTTTACCAAATTTTTATAATGATATGTTTTGTTTATTATTGCTTGTTAGAAATACAAATCCCTACATGATATTCCAGACTTACAAATTATAATCTTCAGGGAAAAGTTATGAAAAGCTGTATGTTTAATACATACCCAAGTAATTCTTATATCAAAGAGGCTTAGAAAAACTGCTCTACAGTGTTGACTCTTATTCTTTGCTGAACATCAGTTACATGTTTAGCTTCAAAAAAGCTGCACAGATGAGAGGAGATAAGGACTCTTACATTAATGATTCAGCAGAGCACTTTGTTTATAGTGATTAAATTTCACATTTCATTCATTAATTCATCTCTACATATATGTACTCATCCATTTGTGAAACATTTACTGACCATCAGCTATATATCAGGCTTTGCATCAAATGCCTGGTATGTTAAAGAAGAATAAGATAGTCCTTTGCTCAGAGAAGTTGCAAAGGGAAGTAGGCAAATCAATAGAGGATTACAATTCACTGCAGGATATAAAATACCAGAGGACACTAAAGGACCACAGGCAAGAGATAAAGAGGTGAACGGGTAGAAGGTGAAGACACAAAAACACTTTGCTAGGTCTAACTGCAGATGGTGCTCCCCTGGCTTGTGTGGCTCAGTTGTTTAGAGCATAGGCCATGCACCAAAAGGTCAAAAGGTCGCTAGTTAGATTCAGTTAAATTCCCAGTCGGGACACATGCAACTGGTGCTAAGTAATTTTCCAATTACTATATACTGTATTTCTATGCTCATAACACACACAAACATATCATTGCTTATTCTGTATGCTAAGACTGGGGTAGATAGCAACTTGCCAAAATTCATACAGAGAATCAAATGGAGGAGCTGGCATTGAAAACACATTCTAAGTTCAGATCTCATTCCATTAAATCAAGTTGCTTGCCATAGAATTATTTCTTTAGAAAATGTGCTTAGCCTTTTTGGATTATGAGAAAACCCAGCTATTCCACAGCTTCTAGAAGCATTGGTTTTTCCTATGGCTCAGACTTTATTTATTTTGTACAAAGATGTCTCAAGGAATTATTATATGCTACTCCTGGTGGGTCTCTAACACAGCACGCAGTTTTGCATATAGTGAGTATAACATATGCCACAAGAATAAATGAGGTTGGCATTTATTCACTAAAAAATCTTTATTGTATATCTGTAATGCATGAGATGTTAGAAGATGAAAACATCATGTCTTCATGGATTTATAGATATGGAAGAGAAGGAGATTGGAGAAATAGTCATATGTATATTATTTTCTTATATACCAGGTCTGAAGTTCTTTGTTTCAAACTATATTAAATAGAAACTGTCACCTCTCTGTAGGGTACTCTTGTTCTTATACCTGGAAAACATGAATAAAAAATTTCCATTTAAAGCATTGGGTTGCATAGCAGAAAGATTGTATGTACCCTAATATTTGTCTTGCTAACTCTATTATCATTGTTTTTGTAAGGTTTTATACACACTTGCCTTGTTTATATTTCACTCATTTACTTAACAAACATTATGTATTATAGCAACTACCGTATGCCAAGGCTTGGGTGTTATTCTGCACTATATCTCAAATGCCTATCACAACATTTACATACTATGCCATTAATGCTGTTCAGTAATATTTGGTCTCCTTTCAAGATAAAGTAAACATATGTCAAATGCTTATTCCTCTCAAAAAAGAAGAAGAAAAGGTAGCAAAGCAAAGTGTTTTTAACCAGCTAAATAAGAAAAACACTGTTAAGAGAGCCTTAATATTGTATCAGAAGAGAGAAGTCAATGGGGAATTTTTCAGCATGTTAGGACCAGAGCAGGTTGATTTTAAGTTATGTTTTTCAAAATGGAAATTAATGGAGATAAGAAAGAGTTTAAAAACGTACAAGCTTTGGGTTTAGGACATATAAAAGTGCAGGTCATAAAGCCACTGTTGACAGTGTTAGTTTTGATCAGCAATATCTTTTATTTCATTAGCACTCATATCTCTCAAGGACACTTCATTTTTTTTCTGGAATAAGTAACAAAATGATTCTTGCTTGTTTTATGGCTTGTTTAGCTTAGGTACAGAAAAACATGCCTACATGTGTGGCTAGAAGTTAGGTTTATTGCATGTTTTCTAATGCACTTTATTTTTTAAAAATATATTTTATTGATTTTTTTTTTACAGAGAGGGATGGAGAGGGATAGAGAATTAGAAACATTGATGAGAGAGAAACATCTATTAGCTGCCTCCTGCACACCTCCTACTGGGGATGTGCCCACAACTAAGGTACATCAAACCTGGAATCAAACCTGGGACCTTTCAGTCTGCAGGCCAACGCTCTATCTATTGAGCCAAACTGGTTAGGGCATCCTTTATACTCACATCATGTGCCTTACATTGACCAATACAATATGTGTCAAAGAGACATGTGTTACTTCCGGTTGGAAGCTATAAGGAACAGTGCATGCCTCAGCACACTGTCTTTCTGATCTACCAGTGTCTGGCATGGTGTAGCTAGTGACCAGTTCATCAGCCTGAGAGCCAGAGGTAAGGTGACATGATAATGAACAAAGATCCTGGTCATCTTGTCAGGAACATGTAAGTTGTGTGCAAAATAAAGCTTCTTTTGTTTGACTTTAATAAGATAGAAGTTGTTTGTTCCTGCAGGCAGTCTGGTTTATTTTGTACAAAACAGATGCTAGGTATATATATTTGATAAATACACAATATACACACAAAGGATTAATTCATCAGTGCATTAAATTTGAACTGTTCTCAATTTTTCCATTCAGATCTCATACCAATGTGCTCTACTTTAGTAAAAGGACTTATGGAAATCTGAACTTAAGAAATAAATAAGGCCATGTTTATTTATAACTCAAAACATCCAGCCCCACTTGAATTCATTTGAAACAATAAATTCTTGCCCTTCCATTTACTGTTATGACATAAAGCAAAGCATAACACATCCCCAGACACATCTCTTCTCCTGTCTTCATCAGGAATATGCTCTCCATCTCTGTTTAATTTCTCTTGTTTTTAAGAGGGTATTTTCAAACCAAATAATTTTATGTAACAACTTTTGCTGCTATGTAGGACACAGTGTCTTCTAAATGAATTCCATAGATAGACTTTTGAGAGGGCAATTGTGATAATTCATTCACTGATGATTAGATTCAAGTAATGGAAAATTTTACCTTTCCTTTTCTGAAAAAGCAATCCTAACATTTATATGGCATTATAATATTACAGAAAATTACTACAGTAATTATGTACCTTCCTAATGTCTGTATAATTCTAGAATTAATTAATAGTAATATTGCACAATGAAAATTGAGTGAAAATTTCTGAGCATTATACTTGTTTCTGCCAGCACATTCTTTAGTTATTCATAACATAGCTAGTACAATAGTTTGTCATCTAAATATTTGCTGAATAGTTGGGTTCATCTCATAATGGAAAGGAAAAGCTAAAGGAAAAAGAAAAGGTGGAGAGAAAGGGAAGATTTTTATTGTCATCCTTTTTTGTGCTTGTTACACACTGTGTTTAGGAATCTTGCGTGTGAAAAATGAGATGACGTGGCTCACTTCTCTGTGGTTCTGTAGTTCTGGCTTTCAAAAGTTATGCCTCCTGCATGAGTTCAATTCTTGGTGAGAAATAGTTACGTAGTAAACCAAAAGATGTGTTTATTATACAACACAGTTCATTATGCCATGCTGCCTTAGCTCATCTCCATATTGAGCACTCACAAGGCGCACATTTTCCACAAAACACAACAGGATTTTAAGCTAAATTATGAAAGGAAGCTCACATTATCATTCAATTAACTGGTACTGAGGACCACACTCTCAGAAGTGATTCCTTTGGATGTTCCCTTCTCTCAGAAATTAATCTGATTCTAACCTGATGGAAATTCTGTCAATTTCTGATTTCTTCCCCTTTCTTTCTTCCAAATAACACATGATGAAATTTTCACATGGAGCTTTAATATGTTTGCTTCCATATTTAATGCAATTTTTTCCCTTTATAGGTGAGGCTATGAAAGCTAATATTAGCCATTTTCTATTGAGTGACTACTGAAGACTAGTCATGCTACAACATCGCAGAAATAGCTGTTTTGTTTCATTTAGGAAGGGGTGTGGATTCCATGAGCTATTTCTTTAATAGGTAAGGTAATGAAATTCTAAGATTTTAGGAACTTCATACAAAATAATATGACTATTTAAATAGTGGAGCTGGATTTGAATTCAATTCCATTTAACCCTAAAGAAGTAGGCCCTAGTCGGCGAGCAATGGATTGGGAGGGCAGGGCAATGCAGCTGGAAAGAGGACATCAAAGTAGAGCCAGCAAAGTACTCCCAGTGCCCCCAACAAAAGAGCTGTCACATCAAGATTATCAAGCCACTTCAGACAAACCACTGGTCATTTTAGAGGCATCATTGCATAAGCTCAGCCATCTCATCTACCTCCTAAGCCCATTTCCAGCTTATCCGGCAATTGGGGAGCCCAGTTCAAGGGGAACAACCTGGAGACAAACCCAGCATATAAGGTCTTAACAAGCTCAGATCAGTTCCTACCTCCATTCTCGCAGTATTTCCCAAACTTTTAAATGTGTACCCCTTCTATAATTTCCGTAACTCTGAGTACCCCTTGAACTCATGAGAATGTAGAATTAGGCATAGCTAAGCATGGTGCAGTGCATATCTTCACCAAACTCCGGTGCAACACGCACCCCCACCAAATTCTTCCCGTACCTCTGGGGGTATGCGTACCACACTTTGGGAAACACTGCTCTATGATGTAAGTGCTTCTGAATTTAAAGCTAATTTTTTAAAACCTAACTTGCCATTTTAAACAAATTTTATTTTCTAATACCGCAGACTTCTAAGTCACCATAGTGAACAAGAGAAACAGCCACAAAAGAGAACAACTAGTTCTGACAGATCCACCCAGCACTATGGAAAGGACAGGCTGGAATTGAAAAGTGAATGGAGTTGAGTATTTTGTGTCCTCAGGTAGATTTAAAAATCCCAACCTCATATTTCATGCAAGATAAACAGTTCCTTATGCATTGGGGGAAAACTGTAAGTGGGTGCTGATGGAAGGACTGGTATGAAATTGAATGTATAAGAGCTTACTGTTCAATAGAAACTTTACATGCACTATAGCAGTTAGTGTCACAGTAACACTACAAGGCATTCAACATCAGCCCCAGTTTATAAAAAATGATACCTGTGTTCAGGGAAGTTAAATGCATGTTACAGGCCACAGAGATGGTAAGAAGCACATCTCATTGCAAATTCTGTACTCTTTTCCTCACAGGTTTTAGCCAGTTGTGCTAATAATATCTGCAACATTAAGATCATATTTTACCACCAGTTTCTTTAAACATGCAGCCAGATAAATGTGCCTAAAATACATGGTAAAATTAAATGTCTATTTCCAAGGAGACTCTGCTCTATTTAGATCTACAAATCAGTATGTCATTTTGACCTAATTAAAATATGTTGTTGTGCAAATAAAGTAACATTTTTAGTCATTTATTAATAATTAACATTTCAATATTTACTTTTTTTCTCTTGGGGATTCTGTTGCTTAGTGTGCAAGAGTTAACATTTCTGTCCTAACTGGTTTGGCTCAGTGGATAGAGTGTCGACCTGCAGACTCAAAGGTCCCAGGTTCGATTCCAGTACCTTGGTTGTAGGCACATCCCCAGTGTGTGCAGCTGATAGATATTTCTCTCTCATCGATGTTTCTAACTCTCTTTTTCCCTTCCTCTCTGTAAAAACTCAATTAAATGTATATATATATATATATATATATATATAGAGAGAGAGAGAGAGAGAGAGAGAGAGAGAGAGAGAGAGAGAGTTAACGTTTCTAAAATGTAGATGCCACAAAATTAAACATATGCAAAATTGGAACTACCTAAATGTCTCTGAGCTCCTCTACCAGGGACAGATGTCATCCCAGGAGATCAACTCATTTTATACTGACCACTGGTCATGGACGAGACATCTGCGTGTGTTCAGCATCACATCCACTCTCCCCACAATCAGGTGTACAGCATAGTGGCTAGACATTCTAATGTTATTTTATTAGGCAAATATCTTTCTCTGTATATTAATTGATATCCTCAGTGCTAGAGAGAGTGTCTGGTACATAAAATACAACAATAAACATTATATGAATCATTTAACAATTCATGTCAGTGAAAAGTCTGGCCACTTTGAGTATAATATAATAATAAAATGATTATATTATTATACCCTTCTCTATCCTGAACTCATATAACATCTTTGTTTAAAACTTTATATTTTTCTGTGATTTTTTTTTCTGTAGTAAATGAATTGCTATAATCTATAAATAAATATTTATTCAGTTTTAGGGAATACAGATATACACTTGACAAGCATTTTAAAATTTTATCCAAATCAGAGGAAGATTGCTGACCACAATGTTCTATAGTTTTTCTTGACTGAGGGAAAACTTTCATTCAACATTGTAAGTTGGATTCAGCAGCTGGTTTTAATCATTTGCACATCTAACTACAACTTTCAGAATTCTACCCTCTAATTCAACTGGAACTAGTAATTTGTGCTCCTTGGAAGTGCAAGTTTAGTTCTTACTATTTTCTCTCACGTCTTGAACTTCTATTTTCACTTAGTGTTGGTTGTTCTGTCTTTTTCCATCTGAAGTCATTTTATTTCTTATTGGAGAGGAAATAAAAATATGGCATATTCAACATTCAGAAACTCTTTTTAAAAATATTTTTTTTATTGATTTCAGAGAGGATAGGAGAGTGAGGGAGAGATAGAAACATCAAGATGAGAGAGAATCATTGCTTGGCTGCATTCTGCATGCCCCCCGCTGGAAATTGAGCCCACAACCTGGGCATGTGCCCTGGCCAGGAATCGAACTGTGACCTCTTAGTCTATAGGTTGATGCTCAACTACTGAGCCAAGTCAATTGGGCTGAAACTCCTGATAATTGGTGGAAGAGAGGTGCGAATTTGGAGAGAATGAATGGTAGAGGCATAAAGCAAGAATAAGAAAGGAAGGAAAGGTAAAGAGTGAAGAAAACATGAAAGTGAGACCTTTGCTTATAATCTGGATGATATAGAGAAACTGGAATTTGTTTATAAGAAGATTTTGCTCATATTATTGACTCCATTCTTCTTCTATATGGCCTTGATTTTGCCAAAGTTTTAAAGGTTAAAATAATGGCAGCTTCCCTTATTTGACCAATTTGCTGTGAGGATCGAAGCAAGTAAAATCCAATTTTAAATTGTGAAATGGATTGCAAACGTAAGGCAAGCATAATAATGTTATTGTGTTAGATGGACTGGATTTGAATTGCAGTTTTGCCATTTTATACAGTTTTACCTACCGGGCCTGTTCCCTATATTCAAAGAGGACAGAGAAGGTTGTGAAGGTTAAGTAGTAAAAAGCATATGAAGGGTTCTTAAAGAGTCCTGCAAATGTTAAATGAAGCTGAAAGTACACTTAGGTGATCTAACTTGATTTATTCAACCAGTATGTGAGCATGCAGACAGGCAGTGTTATTACTGTGGTATAGTAAGCAAGAGAGAAAAAATAAAGTAAAAAGAAACAAAAATGTTTATTATATACAGGGTAAGAAATGGAATTTTATTATTCAAACCTTTTTAAAAATTAATTCTCACGGAGGTTATATTTATTGATCTGAGAGAGAGAAACATCAATCTGTTGCCTCCCTACATGCCCCTAATCAGGGATCGAACCTGAAATCTAGGTATGTGCCCTGACTGGGAATCTAACCCACAACCTGTTTGATGTAGGGGACAATGCTCTAACCAACTGAGCCACCTGGCCAGGGCTAATCCTTCAACAATTTTACAGAATTTAGTAAATACCGACTGGAAAGTATACATATTTTATACTACCATTTAAACACTGTCCTACAAATGGGAGCTTGAAGAGATTTTTTATGTTAAATAGACTGCAGAAAGTAATATACTCACCCCAAAGTGAAATGTTACTTTCTACGGTTGCCTTATAGCAAGAAGAATTATTTCATTTTACAAAGATGTTACTAAAATGTTAGGGTATCATAGTGTATAAAGAAATTAAAACAAAATTGAATTAATTGAATATTCTACTGATTGGTTTTATATAAGAAGTTCATCTTTTTTCTCTCTTAACTTCACTATATCATTCCTTCAGCTTATATATTTGAAATGTACTAAGTATAGATGAATGTGGCAAGTTTCATTTCTACATAACACAGTTGAGGTCTCTGAATACTATGGATCCATACTGTACCAGTACTTTTCAGCCTCATAATTGTCCCTTGAGCAAATTTGTCTCGTCAAAACATGAACTGAGTATAGTTGTTATATGATTAGCACAAGGTCATTTTTTCATTCAAGGAAAATCAAACTACCCACATAAATAAGTGACAGAGTGAGTCAATAGCAGCATTACTGTGGCAAAGAAAGTCCATGGCTTCAGAGAATGTAAAAGCCTTTAGATTATATGAAGACAAATTCTAGGTCAAAAAGTAAATTAAAAATCACAGAATGTCATGATTATAAGAAATTGAGAGGTCAAATGTAATAGTCAACCCAATGATCCCTGAAGGCCTCCATTAAACACTAGCAAATTTGCTTTTAGTTTATGTAGCTTGTTTTTTAAAACCTGCGTTCTAATTTTATTGCAGAAAGAGCCCTAAATATATTTTTAACAATCCTTAATATTCATAAAATATATGAAATATGGCAATATCCATCACACAAAAACTGTGATGATTGGGTACTTAAATTTATCTAAATTCAGTTTGCTTTTATTAATAATTTTCATTGTTAATGCTTTCAATATCTTGGTTGAAAACTCTCTGTGATTTAAATTGAGATGAAAACCTCTAATTGGTACTTCATTTTGATAAGTTCACTATGGTTCTGATATATTTCAGATATTGTGCCAGCTGGGGAATGGAAATTAAAGTAAAACATGAACCAGACCCTCAAAGTTCAAAGTGCATTGTATAATAGGGATATAAATGTTAATAAGCACAATAACTATGCTATGTTACTTATGCTAACACATTTTCTAATAGCAAATAGAGGGAACATTCAAATATAATAAGAAGGCAGAGTACCCAAAGACACCTTTCATGTAATGTTGACTATTGTGCTTACCCACCAGCCGGATTTCCAGGATTTGGAAAACACTAAAGAGATAAAAGAGGGAAAACACAACTGCAAAGAAAGTTTATCCTTCTGACTGCAGTGAGAGGCAAAGTAAGATCAAAATATAAATGGTGAGTTTCCTGTTAACAATTCCATTTTTAAATTTATATCTTCACAAGAAATGGTTACATGGGCTATAACAAAAAACGCACATAAATAACAGAGTGAGTCAACAGCAGCTGATATGCTGTAACAAAAATGAAATCGTGTCTGTGTCCATGTGTCTGGTTTCATTTAATATTTTCCCATCCCTACAACTTTATTGTGACTGCTTCTCTAATGTTTTACTGAAAAGTTATTTTAGGTTTCCAGAAATTATCTTTGTGACACTTTTTCTTCAGCTATTATATTTCAATTTTTCAAAGTTAACAGACTATTAGCAACATTTTTTGATAAAACCCCAATACAACTATCAAAATTTAAAAAATCACATTTTTTAAATACTACTAGAGGTCCAGTGCATGAAATTTGTGTGCTCCTGGGGGGGTCCCTCAATCCAGCCTGCACCCTCTTGTAGTCTGTGAGCCCTCAGGGGATGTCCGACTGATGGGGAGCAGGCCTAAGCTATCAGTCGGACATCCTTAGTGCTGCCTTGGAGACAGGAGAGGCTCCCACCACTGCTGCTGCACTTGTCAACCATGAGCCTGGCTTCTGGCTGAGCAGTGTTCCCCCTGTGGGATTGCACTGGCCACCAGGGGGCAGCCCCTGTGTTGAGCATCTGCCCCCTGGTGGTCAGTGCACATTATAGTGATAGGTTACCGGTATTCCACTATCAGGCCAAAATTGGCTCTCCAACATCCCCTGAGGGGTCCTGGATTGCGAGAGGGTGCAGGCCGAGGGACACCATGGGTGCATGATTGGGGCTGGGGTGGGACACAGGAGGTTGACCAGTTGGAGAGGGAACAGGAGAGGGCTCCAGGGTGTGTCCGGCCTGTCTCGCTCAGTCCTGATTGGCTGGACCCCAGCAGCAAGCTAACCTACTGGTCAGAGAGTCTGCCCCCTGTTAATCAGTGCACATCATAGTGACTGGTCGACTGGTAGACTGTCTGCCCTCTGGTGGTCAATGCAGGTCATAGCAAGTGGTTGAGCATCCTTAACATATCATTAGCATATTACACTTTGATTGGTTGAACAGCCAATGTGACCACTGGACACTTAGCATATTAGGCTTTTATTACATATGATTATTATTCTATGGGATATATTCAGATTTTGTGAATTATCACATGTGTGTTCATTACAAGCAAAATAAAATATTGGATTATGTGTTTTCTTTAGCTTTCAAGCTTTTGGTCATAACTTTACAAGTTATCTTTTGCTGTGTTTAGTTTTGTAATTACCTGAGCTCATTTTGTAATTCCCTTTTTAGGTCAACTTTTGCCAGTGTATAAATATTACACTATCTAGACAGTTATATTTCCTATTTTTGCTTATCCCTCCTTTCAATCTTAGGGAGTTTCCTCAGAAGTCAAAGGAGTGTTTGGGGTATATCCCATGATTTTGGAGGGGCAGGTCAGAATTTTTCTTTTTTTATCTCCTATAATTTGTAGTAATCCATTCCAGAATCTGATGCCATTGAATCATGCTTCGGATTTATTTCAATATTTAAAAATTGTATCCTTAAAATCTAAGATGTGTCTCTATTCTGCAGCTTACTCTTCCAATACCATATAAACTATAAAATGACATTATTTATATTTTGAAAAAGTCCCCGTTGTTTTAAGTCAGCAACAACTTATTCCCTGTCCAAAACAATTCATCCCAGGGTAGCTGATTAGGATTTCCCTCCCCCTCTCACCTCTGGGAGGTTGAATTTCAAAAGTCAAGTTAAGAATGTGTATTTTAAAAAATATTTGAATGAGACTTCCGGTGAATGTCCAGATGGTTGAAGCCTCCAAGCACTGTTATAATTTACATCTTGCCCAATGTGTGCTCTGCGTGCACAAAGTGGATTCTACTTCCTCCACATGGCCGATTATACTTTCATCTAATCTTTCCTACTGGCATTACTTCTGTTCCATATACAATGCTTGCTTGAATTTCCATGGATTTCTGAGGATGTACATATTGTTTTGAACTTTCAGAGTTTTTCTACCTTCCAATATAGCAGATGTTTCTTTTGAATAGCACATAGGATAAGAATAGTGTATTCTTATCCTATACTATCAAGTTGTGGAGAATACTAAAAGGGGTTATTCACCATTTTATTCTAAATCTTTGCTCTGCACTGCTTATTACTCATTCTTCACATGTTAGCAGGCTACAGGGATTCCCAGGGTCAGGGAGCTGCAGCAGTATGCTCTTTGTGTTATAAGTGGATATATTATGAACAAGTGATTCTAGGACCACATAATTTGGAAGCACCATTTTACTACATCTTAGGAATTCCCAAGCTGAATAATATGTGAATGGCCCTGAAAAAGAGCATAATTAAAAATGAAGAAAATACGAAAACCTTCTTTAATTTTGTATATCTGAAACATTAAACATGCAGCAGTCATGATGTAAAAATGCAAATATAAGGCTGTTTGTCCCTTTAAAATTTAAGCAATGGTATTGACTTTACATGACTCCTAAGTTAAAACCTCAGAAAACTTGTGACTCTTCTCTATTCATTACTATTACATAATGATTAGATAGCCCTAGCACATGTGTCAAACACAAGGCCCGCGGGCCAAATCCGTCCCACCAGGCCTTGCAATGTGGCTCGCACCGCGCTGTCATCACTGCACTCCGCTGCGTTTCCATCACAATGACAGTTTATGACTGTTCAGTAAACCATTCGGCCCGCGATTTAGGCTGGATTTTAGATTTTGGCCCTTCTCTGATTGAGTTCGACACCCCTACGCCTAGAGTTACTTTTAGTCAAAAACAGTTTCAATACATAATTAGGTTGTCTATTCCAAAATATAGTTCTAACCTGTGAGTTTAACATATATCTTCTTTGAAACTTCAGCTGTAGCCTGCTTTAAGTTGGAAGAAAAGATGCAATTATATACTTCTATTTACCGTACTGGCTCTCCCCTGCCCCAGGTTCTGACCCCTCTAGGATTTAGAGCTGAATGAAAGACTCATAAGGGCATAATAAAGGACTTAAAACCCAGCTCATGTTCTTTGAGCTGGGAAATTTTACAGCTCTTGGCCTCATGGGTATTTCTTATTTGTTAGTGGGAATCTCTCTGACAGTTTATTAGGCCCTAATGAGCTAAATATGACTTCTCTAGTTTTCAGATATCCCATAATTGTATCTACCTTCTTACCACCAGGTCTGTCTCTTAGTAACCTAGGTTGCTCTACTTAACCAGGACTCAAAACCATTCCTCTGACTCTCCTACATGGTTATATCTACTTACAGGAAATGCTCATGCATCCGTAGCCCCAGTCAATTCTGAATCGGCAAGTCAACCCCACTACAGACTCCACTGCCTAATGCCACCAGCCACTTTCATTTCTTACACAGGAGCAGTCTTCATTGTCCCAGACATCAGGGAGTACACTTTAAGGTTTCTGAGAGTTCCATGAATGTCTTCTTCACCAGACTTGTAGTTGAGCAGGTAGCATACCCCATTGTACCCATTGGCTGACAGACGCCATATTGCATAAAAACAGGAATGAATGTGGTATGTCACCTAGGTGAATGACTGAGGTTTGGGAATGAGCATGTCATTCACAGAAATTATAGCACTCATGGAACTGTGCCGCATGGAAGCTTTAACTGACGGAGATTTGGAGCAGCAACACAGCTATTTTCAAAGTTACGCAGTCACAAACCCTCCCTCTTTTTACTAGTTGATATTCGCTAATTGAGTAACAGAGTTCAAACATCATTGAACTTGTTCTTGGACAATTATGCATGTAGAAATTGATCTTCCTCTTCCACTGGAATCTGTTATCCATCATGTTTGCACCTTAGTAAATAAGCAGCTGGGGGGGTGGGGGGAAGCAATTTTAATATTCTGTTAATCAAACATTTTCCAAAATTATTTCATTACAGAAATTATTTTTCCCACTAAAAATTGATTAATATTTCATGGGTCAATGATGACCCATATAAAAGAGTTTGGGTAACACTAATATGTAGTAATCTGAGGTCAAATGTAACAGCCAAGCTAACTATGATTTTTATTTGCCATAATACCTTTCCATTCTCTTCTTTCAATTCCTTTGGGGAATTTTACCCCCTTTCCATGTTTCAGTGGCCTGTCTTTTATCAGAAAATAATACTGGGGCCAGTAAATAAAGCCAATATATTTTTACAGAGGATCTTTAAAAAATGGACTTCTTAAGAGGAAAGACTATAAATCTAGGGATAAAAGCATGAAGAGAGCCTGTCCACAGGAGGTTAAATCAATGTTTAAAAGGAGTTAGAGCCAAAAAATTATTTAAAAAAAATTCCTGGATATAGCTAAGCTACACAAGACAAATATGTCATCAATCTTGCTAGTTACATGAAAAAATACATATTTTTCTCCTTTTTTTTTTCTTTGAGCAAAATCTTGTGGGTTAGTTCTTTCTCACTTGCAACTTTTTTTTACGTGAACTCTCTAAATATACTAGAAGCTCCTTCTTTTGTTTTCCTTTGGGAAATAAGTAACTATCGTGTGTGTGTGTGTGTGTGTGTGTGTGTGTGTGTGTGTTTTCATAATAATGAATCCACGGCATATCATAGATCAATATTAGCTGGTTCACCATTTCAGTCTGTCTCATATTTCCTATGATCCTTAATGCAAAGCTAGGACCCTGCCAGGTAATTCTACTTTGCTAATCTAATGTCAAAAATGACCCTAATATATCATATTCTTTACAAGATGCAATAAAGAAATGTCAAGATAATATTAAATGATTTGGCTTAACTCAAAATCATAATTCATATTTTGCAGACTATATCAATTTATGACTTCAACTAAACAAATGCTAATCACTCTTGGACCTCAACTCCATAACTGAAAATTAGCAAGGACAATCAGTTGTAAAGGAATTATATACAGGTAACAGTTCCCACCGAGTCTTTCTTTCTGATGCTTTAATAAAGTTGGCATTATTTGCTATGATCCACTATTATTCCTTATGGATGATTTACATGCTTACTAAAATTAGAATATATATCTAAATATAGGAAAACATAGTCCACTTTAGACCAGCTGAATATTTAAGGCTTCCCTGTGTTGGGACAAAATATGAGTAACAAAAGGACAGCAAAGAATGAAAAAAGCACCCAATGAAGTGAATTTAGGAAGCCATATTTTATTAAATCCCATGAGTATGAAGAATATCATTGTTTCCTTTTCTCAGGTGACTTTACTCTTGAGAAACAGGATATATTATTATAGATTGGTGGTGATGGTGGTGGTGGTGTGTGTGTGTGTGTGCGTGCGTGTGTGTGTGTGTGTGTGTGTATGTGTGTGTTGAAGTATATCAGAAAAGGTAAGCATATATGTTTATATTTTCTTTACAAAACATAGCCTCATCTCATCAAGTAATAGCTATCATTACCCTAAATTGACCCTTAGTCAACTTAGAGAAAAGAGAAAAAGACAAAAGGAAACAGAAAGAGTATACAGTGGTGCCTCGCATAAAGAACGCTGCACACAACGAACTTCATTTCATGATTCATACAACGAACTTCGTTTCACACAACGAAGTCGCCGAGCTTCCACGACCGCTTTGCCCGAGCTTCCACAATCGCTGCCGATGTACGTATTGCATCCTTCCGCGCAGGCACTGCAGGCAGTCGTTAGTCACTGCGCTTAACTTAAGCACGTATCGCGGCAATCGTTCTTCATTACGAATTAAATCACACACGTATCACGGCAGTCGTCCTTTTAAGTTAAACTCAATATTTTTTTTATATAATTTTTTTTTAAAAAAATTGTTTTTAGATGTATCTAAATAAAAATAATAACAAAAAATTTATCTTTTTTTATCTCATCTTAGCATATTTTATGCTACAGAACGAATTATTTTTTTTAACATGTATTGTTATGGGAAAATGCGTTTCACATAACAAACTTTTCACATAACAAACTTGCTCCTGGAACGAATTAAGTTCGTTGTGTGAGGCACCACTGTACTATAGTGAGGCTAAGGTGTGGTTAGTACCCCTAGATTTGTGAAGAACAAGAACTTTTGCAGGCAGAGCTCACAGAAGAGCAATAGCTCTCTCCAAAGAAACAAATTCACAAATTTTCTCTTTACATGTTTATAATTGCCATGTGAGCCAGTCTATTTAAAACTCGACCACTACATGAAGTTTTGAATGGTCACACGATTTGATATAGGTAAGTTGGGTGGTTATTGAGGTTAATACATGGACATGAAAGATAAAAATAATTGAAACACATATTTTAATTTAAGAGATCCTTCTGAGGACTGAAATTAGTTCATTCTGAAGGGCTTAATATTGATCTCTCTCTTTCTCAGCAGAACAACAAATGATAGATTGGGGGAGGGGGGGAAGGTAGACAGGGTTTTTCTTAAGAAAATTTAACCACACAGTTATTAGTGATAAGGAATTCATGTCTATCTCAAAGACTTGTGTATCCACAGAACTTCGGAGCTCAAGAAAATATATTATCATAGAATACCACTCCCTTGGTTTACAAATGGGAAAATAAAGATCAGAAAGTTGAAGTGATTTTTCTCAATGTCAGACAAGGGGATACTAACTGGTCTCTACCTGAAACTTAGTTGCTAGGTTTTTCCTATAAAATTGTTCACCTGTGTGTCTCTCAATTACATTAGAGACATCAAAAAATCCTACCCTCTTCTCTTCACTTGAAGTGCTAAGTCAGAATCTGAAGGCTGGTGATGAGGCACATGAGGACATTTAGTACCATCTAATCAGTGTGCACCACGGGACAGATCCACCCTGACTTTCCCAACAAAATTCTCTCCTACTACTATCAGAATAAATCTATTTCCAAAAATGAATTTGCTTTGGAAAAGTTTGATATCATATATAAGTATTGCAAAGACACCTATATGAAGATTCGTTTTCTATCATGCAAAACTTTCATAATAAGAAAATGCATTAAATATAGTTTTTAAAGTTAGAAGCAGCCATCAAGCTGTGAAAACCTGTTACAGGGGGAATTTGTATCATATCTACACTTTGTTTGTTCTACTACACACAGTCATAAAATAGAATATCAACAGTTTAACTACTATGTTGAACTGTAGGCATTGCCATTTTATGCTTTAAAAATTATCAAATATCAGCAACTTTATGAAATTGAGACCACATGCTTCTGACTGATCATGAAATAGGAAGTGGTAATTCTGATCTTCTTGGCTTTTTGTATGCTTTGAGTATTTTGCTAGTTAAATATGACTCTAATATTTTATTTTATTAAAAAAATATATTTTATTGATTTTTTTACAGAGAGGATGGGAGAGAGAGAGTTAGAAACATCGATGAGAGAGAAACATCTATCAGCTGCCTCTTGCACACCCCTTACCAGGGATGTGCCCGCAACCAACATACATGTCCCTGACCAGAATCGAACCTGGGACCTTTCAGTCCGCAGACTGACGCTCTACCACTGAGCCAAACCGGTTTTGGCGACTCTAATATTTTAAATTACTCCCTTTTTTTCAATAGAAGTTCTAAACACAATCCAGTGGTCTTGTACTTACAAACATTCATGTGCCTGTATTTTAGAGAATGCACAATTTAAAGACACTAAGATGATTTTTTTGGCTATGCACATTTATCACCTATAAATTTATGAGTTTAAAATGTAAATCTGTATGGATATGAATTAATTTTTCTGTGGGTGTTTTAAAGTAAAAAATGTGTATTTTGATCATTAAACTTTTATATGGTTTATAATTATTTTACAATAAATATGCATTTGTTTTATTTTTCTGCAAGATATCAAAGACAATTACCTGAGAAATTATCTAGTTCACCTCCACTTTATATCAAGGATGCTGGCAGAAAAAAAAGGCAGTTTATTGAAGATTACCTATCCCCATCATGGTATCATTATAGAAGCCCTATCTCTTGAGTTTCAGCCTGCTGTGCTTCTACCAGTTGGCACTAGAGTATGCCTTCACCTCCAGTAAGTGGATTCTTTATTCGTCGATGTTTGATGTTATCTCTTATGAAGGCTATTCTGCAGCCTGAGCTGTGCCTGTCAATAGCTATGCACAAAAGTTCTGACTCTTCTTACTCAAGTATGGGAGCAACAGATGCTGAGGTAAGAGCCTGGAGCAGTGAGCACAAAGGATGATAAGAAATCAAGGGGGGTTATTTCCACAGCCATTTGCCACTGAGTTTACAGGACTGTGGTACTGTGATGGCTTCTTGTTGTTGCTGTTGTTGTTCTAAGGTGTGATTTCACTAGAGAGAGAGAGAGAGTAATCCAGGCAAAGAGTCCAACAACAGCAGCTGAGGTCGAGAAAGCTGAAACAAGACTTGAATGGATTTGGTGTCAGAAATGTTATGGGTGTCTTTCCAATTATTTAATAGAAGAAGCAAATAGCAAGCAGAGAACTTGGATTTTGAAATTCTAGTGGTTTCTCTTTCTACTCAGGATCCTGACTGTTCAAAATTAAATCACAACAAAGATAAATGCAATGTGTTAAGTTATCCCTGAGCTATTGGAAACAGATAAGAGGTGTGTAGCATTGTGGAGAGATCACATAAGATTGTGATAACTCAAATGCTCAATTTGTCAAATGGCTCCTTCGGTTGGCACTGAGCTGAGGCATTTCCATGAGCTTGAGATCAAGATCCCAAGCAACTGCTAGCAATAACTATTTTGCTTTGTAGACAAACAAGATAAATGTACACTGAATTATTAGGAGGAAAAACTAAGTGTGATTAAGCTTACACATTTCCCAAGTACTTTTATTCAGAAATAAAGCTAACATAAACATTTTATTTGTACCCAGCCTTCATCCTTCTGTACACTATTTCAGTCTCGGTAAAAGTAATAATAGCACTTTGCATTTATATAGCATCATTTATCCAAAAATTCAGTAATATTATGAATAGAAATAGTTTAATTTATCCTTGCAATGCATTTCTTATGTGAAGAAAGGTTGTTATTTTTGTCGTTTTATTTTTTTTATTTTTCTTAGTTTGTTTTAAAGATAGAATAAGTCAAGATCAGTTTCACAAAGTCATACAGACAATGTAGTTGTAATAATTAAAAATGGCTGTTCCATTTCACCATTATATTTCCATCAAGACCAGGGATTTGCAAATCTTTTGACTGAAAATATCATCATAGAAGTTTAAAAATACTCTCTTTACCTGCAGTTCAGCCATTACCAAACACACAGCTTTTCTTACCATACCATTAAATCTCTCTTCTAACATTTTATTAGGTTGAAGAAATACAAATCTCTGTCAATAACTAATTATATTGAATTTTCAATGTGGTTTAAGGTAAAATTTTGGAACAAATTCACCTTGATCCCCAAATTGGAAAAATGCACAGTGATTATTACATCACAAACAAAACATAACAGCCAATTTATATAAACACTGGGCTTTCAAATAACAGGTAAAGAAAAATAAAAATTATTATTTTTTCATAAATATACCAATAGAAACACTATGAACTAGAAGTAACTTGAGAATAAATATCAGTGCACAATGGCGCAGGACTCTCCCCAGAATAGCTTATGAGAATAAACTGGTTAAGGAATGCAGGAAATATATCAGGATTATTGGGATTATTTTCAAGGGTTTAGAATTAATTTGGCTGAGTAATAGTCATAATTTTGGAATCATAGTCAACAAATCCAGGAAATATTTTTCAAGCAGTGTTTTCTATTGAACTTTCAATAGCATCAGAAATTATAGCTTCCCTCCCTCAAACTAGAACACTTCTTCTATATTCTTTCCTTTATTGGGATAGTGATTTGATGTGGACCTCTTGTGTGCATATTTTGACCTCATGTAGGAAGTTTTAATTTTCTGACTCAAAAAAATCTGTGTTCATGCTTAATTTTCTTCTTTTTTCTCTTCTATGGCATTTATTTTTGGTCCCCACATTTTCTAATACAAGGGAAACAGCCTCAATTGGAATTCTCAAACAGAGTTTTGTATGAAAGAAAAACATAGCTCAACCACAAGACCTTACATAACACTGACAACAGTCTTCATTAGAAAGTTGCACTTTAAATATTTCAAAAATCTGAAGCATGAAGAGAGGAGAGAATTTTTTTTTTTTTAAGCTACCACAGGTTGAGAACCGCTAGCAGGATCGCCTAAGACTATCGGAAAACACACATATTTACATTATGATTCATAACAATAGCAAAATCACAGTTATGAAGTAGCAATGAAAATAATTTTATGGCTGGGGATCACCACAACATGAGGAACTGTATTAAAGGATCGCGGCATTAGAAAGGTTGAGAACCACTGCTCTAAAACAGGTCCTTATACAGAGCCTCAAGGCGCACAAGCAGTTAGGCAATTAGGTAAAAGCGCTACTGCCTCCTCATGCTTCCAGGACAATGCCAGGAGACACAAAGCCAAAATCAAAGGGCAATATTGCATATATATATCTTCATTAAAGTAGCATTCACTTTAATAGTAATTATTTATTCAAACATTCATTTATTCCAAAGCTAAAAATGCGTGTTGAATTCTCACTACATAAAAAGTACTTTTATAGGTACTTGGGAATACAGCAACAAATAAGATGGTCAGAAGTCCCTGCCTTAGTGGAGCTTTTATAAAAAAAGATGATGTAAAAGTTCATAAATCTATACAATAAGTTAGAAGCCAGAAGTGCTATTGAGAAAATAAAGCAAGCAAAAAAGACCAGAAGCCCAGATAAGATGGAGAGGGAGTAAAACTTAAATGTTCAGAGAACTCTCAGGAAAACGACATGTTAGCAAAAACTTAAAGGAGAGGAGATTGCTCACCATGTGGATAGATATTCCTTAATCTGGGGTAACAGCTTCACAGAAAGAAGGTATACACAAGTGCAAAACTGCAGAGGTAAGAATCTGCCTAATATATATGGTTAAAAAAAAAAGCTGGAAGGGCAGAGATTAATGGGAGAGGAAGCCAGGGAGCTATACAGGCCAGGGGACAAACCTTGTAGGTCTTTTAGTCTATTTTAAAGATGTTGCCTTCATGACAATGGAAACCAGAGGTTACTGCAGAGTTTCTGAGAAGATCTACGTGACTTATGTCTCATACATTTGTAGATCTACTTTAGAATGCTTTATTGAGAATAGACTATAGAGGACGTAATAAAAGAGATGGAAGCAGAGAGACTGCGTAGGAAGCTATAGCAAACATCCAGGACAAGGTGAGTCTAGATAGAGTCAAGGTGATTATATGAGAACTAATGAGAAATGCAAAGTGTCTACATAGATTTTAAAGATAGGGCCAACAGAATTTTCTGGTGTGTGATATGAGATAATTTTGTGTTGTTTAAAAAAGAAACAAATAAAACCCCTGCCTGACCCCAGATATTTTGAACTGAACGGTTAGAAGTATAAAATAATGACTACTACCTAAATTGGGGAATGCTGCAGCTGGACCTGATTTGTGTCGAAGTGGAGAATCAGCAGCTCTCGCTTGCGCCGCTCAATATGTTTAGACACCTTTCAGACACTGTAGCAAAGTTTTTGGAGACCAAGGCGAGATCTACATTAGAAATACAAAGTTTTAAGTTATCAGTGTATAGGTGGAATTTAATGCACAAAACCAAATAAAACCCACAAGACAATATAGAGAGAAAACAGAGGAGGTAATAAGAATGGGAAACTTAAATACTAAGAGGTCAGGAAGATGAGGCTGGATGGCCATTAAAGAGATTAAGAAAACTCAGAAAATAAAGTAAGAAAAAGTAGGGGACATGAATATGATGTTAGAGAAGTCAAATGAAGGAAGCATCTTCAGGATAAGGTGTCATTAGCTGTGTTGTATGTGGATGTTAGATCAAGTGATCTGAAAAGTGAAACTTGACCATTGGATTTGCAATATGAAGGTATTGACAGCCATGTCAATAGTATATAGTTTCCAGTAGGGGGTAAGGGTTGCTGAGATCCTAAGAGGAGAAATAAGAGTCAGAAAATGTAAACAACTGTTTTTGAGAATTTCCACAAGTCAGAACAGAAAAATGGGTTGATAACTGAGGATGGTAGGAATATTAAAGTTATTTTTGTTTGTTTGTTGTTGTTGCTGCTGCTGCTGTTGTTTTTAACATCAGAATGTTATTTGTAGGGATAGCAGCATGATGGAAGAGTAGAAAGGGAAAACTTGATGATGGGGGTTATAGAGGAGAGGAGACTGGCTAGAGAATGTTCTTGAATAAATAAGAAAGGATGACTGACACTAGTATACAAATAAAGGGTAGTCTTTAAGCAGAGTTCACCTTTAGGACGAAAAGGGAGAGAGAACACATATGCAGATGAAGGATTTGAGGGAGGAGTTTGTAGGATTTATCTTATTAACTTTCAATTTTCTCCCTGAATTAGGAAGTAATGTCATTGTTAAAAATAGGTGAAAATTTGAGACAGAAAATATGTTTGATATTGCCTCATCAGGCAGTAAACAAAGGGATTGCATGATGCTGGAAGTTAGTAGTTATTAATTTAAGACAAGAACAATCCCCATGATTTTAGATCTTTCTCCAACCATAGTCAAGTTTATGAATGCAAATATGCAGTAGACAGTTGAATTTTTCCAGGGTTGATGTTTTGCCAAGTGTGTAAGTAAAGGGAGAAAAAGGAGAAGTGGCATGTGTGTATAATAAAGTGGTTTTAGGTATGGTCAATAAATTCAAGCTGAATGAGAAGGGCTGGGAGGACAAGAGGAAGAACAGACACAGTATAAAGGTTTAAGAATCATTGGATTTTAGGATCCAGGGAATCAAAGTGTTCAGGGAAATCCTACAGGACTTGCCAGCGAGAGGGAAATTTATAGTTGTGGTTATAGAAACTTTCAGTTATTCATGTTGGCAGTCTAGGTGTTTACCGGAGATGACAGAAAAAGTTTCAGTGAAGGTCTGGGAACTGAGAGCCCAGGGAATGGAAAGGATCATCTTTGTGGATTACACAACCATCAATAAATAAGACAGGAGTAATTTTGGAGGTTGAGACAGCTAAAATCATCAGAGTGAGATGAATCGCTCTGGAGTGAGGGAATGATGGCAACAGAGAGGGTTTCGTGCTTGGTATAATCTGACAAGGACATGTTAGTCACATCTGGGCCATTTTAGAGAAGAGAGAGGGGAAATGGTTGGAAGTACAGGGACAAATTAGAACATCTAAACCTCGTACTGGGCCACGTGGTAAAGAGAATGGCAGGGGAAAAAGCATCCAGACAAAATACAAGCTACACCGGAGACCAGTGTCCTGGGCGGAGCCAGATTGCTACCAGCAATAATGAGAAGAGAACATTTTTTCAGATATTAAGTTGGTACACAGTGTTTCACAGATGATGAAGAGGGAAGTATTTTGAAATTTTTCCAGATTTTATGTTTTATTTTCAAACGAGTGCTTTCTTTATTTGTTCGTGTTTTTGCTTTGGTATAGAGTTAGGTTTTTTTTAGGTAAAATAAAGTGTTTCTTTAGCAGTTTTCAATAGTTGTTGCCCAGAAAGATGTTTTCTCATGATCTCAAAGTTATCCAATAATTTTTCAAATTCTGTTATGTCTGGTTTTGATAGCAAGAACAAGATCTCTACTACACTGAAAAGGTTCTGAAGGCACTTTCTGGTGAAATCCTAAAGAGAAATATTGCAGACTGTAGAGAAGAGAACCAAAAAAAATGATGCTAGGATGTTTGCTTCAGGTGAGGTGAGGCAAAAAACTGAGGATGTAGGTTCTTTATACTCTTTCCTCAGTTAACCCTCTCAATTCTTTTCCTTAAGTTCATCTCGATTCCTTTGCATTTTACCTCACTTTTTCATTTAATCTCTAATTTGGTCTCCTCCACCTCTCAATGGTCTCTCCCTCCCCCCCCCCCTTTTTTTTTTTTTTTTTGCCAGAATCCTGTTTTTGAAGTGGAAAGTAGTTAAGTGGTATGTTATTTTCCGCTATCTTCCTTGTTTTTATCCTTTCCACCAGCAGTGGAGGACATGTCATTTTATATATGATTCATACGTACTTATGGGAAGGTATTTTTCACTAGCCCTAGCATTTGTTGGCAAAGGTCTCTCATTAATAATTCCGACTTCATTTGGTACCAACAGGTTGGTAAGCAGTGTGCACTGACATTTCAAACATATTTAGAATTTATAGAAATTGCAAACATAAAAAAAGTTCTCTGGTCAATCTATTTTTTTTCCCTTAGACAAGAACCATACAGAAACAGAAACTGAGTCATCTAAAAGTTTGTTTGTTTTTTTCTTTTAGTGAGCAGAAATATTAAAACAACCAAAACAAACACACTTTAGGAACAGCAACATTTTAAATATTATAGTGTTTTAATTTTTCAATGTTAATTTTCTGAAAAGATAAAATCACCAAGAATATTAAATACAGTGTTTTATAGTAACTTCAAAATATATGCTATAATAAGTCATACATCGGAGATGGTATGTGTGAGGGTTGGTGGTTAATTGCCAGATGTCATGAAACAGACTCTTTCGTTATGAACCTGACCATGTCCCCTACCAGCTACATAACTTTGAAAGGGGTACTGACTTATCTTTCTCTTATTTAAGAATATGGGCAATAATCCTCCTGTCATAGTCTTGGTATAGTTAAATAACACAAACAAAGCACTGAAAACTGTATCTGGAAAATAAATACTATTGACTTAATAGAAGTTTATCATTACTCTTACATAATATTTTGATATATTTAATGTTCATCGATGACCAAGGGAGAGATTTCATTGTCTTATCCATGATATTTTCTCTCTCTGTGTCTTTAAATGAATAAGCATCAATAAAGGCAAACTGATGAATGATACAGATAATTAAAAAGCCAATTTGTATGTCTTGCCAAGGCACAATTTTAAATTATGACATTAGGCAACACCTAAAATAATAAAAGCAAAGGATGAATAAAGTGAATGAAAAAAAGATGGAATTGTCTCTACCTCCCAAAAAAAGGCATTTATTTGTATTTGTATTAATACTTAGAAATAGTTTCTCTTACTCATAAAAAATAGGTAATATAAATGTTTTATGTTTTTATTATGAATAGACTGGTGGCCTTGTGCACAAAATTCATGAACATTAAAAGGGAATTAATTAGAGGAAATATTTTAATATTGCTATTTGCCCTTTCTCTATAATAGAAGTATCAGACATGAAAGAAAATTAGTAAAATGTGTATGAAAATCTTCCTCCTGTCAGAGTCTGGGGCATGCTGTAGAACCCAGAGTCAAGTCCCTATCCACCTGTGTGAGAGACCCAGACCCAACTGGTGCCACCCCCATCCAGCCCCACTGGGCTGGGGATGCAGCCTCAAATCCCATGGCTTGGCACCATGTGGGGGTGCGGCCTCAGATCCCCTAGTCCAGTGCTGGGGCGGGGGACACAGCCTCGGGTCTCCCAGCCTCACTGTGAGGGCATGATGACCATTTGCATATACTAATTCTTTATTATATAGGATATGATTCTATTTTTAATTGTTAAGAAATATTTAATATGCATAGATTTTATAACATATTATATTTTTCTTTAATATAAAAAAACATTTTAATTCCTAAATATAAACTATAGACCAAATAATGATAATTATTTCTTAAATTTCAACTTATAAGTATATATAAACATATTGATCAACAGGTCAGAAACTTTTTAAATGACTCTGCTTATTCTTTTTTATTCATAGCTTATATAAAGCACTAGAGGCCCAGTGCTCATGCACTGGGGGCAAAGGGGGTTCCCCTCAGCTGGGCTTGTGCCATTTCGCAATCTAGGAGCTCTTGGGGGAGGATGTCCAAATGACAACTTAGGCCCACTAATGACATCCTTAGCGCTGCTGCAGAAATAGGCCACTGTGCTCGCCAACTTGTGGTTGAGCAGCACTCCACCTGTGAGAGTGCACTGACCACCAGGGGACACCTTCTGTGTTGAGCGTCTGCCCCCTGGTGGTCAATACACGTCATAACAGCTGGTCATTCTGCTGTTTGGAAGATTTGCATATTATCCTTTTATTATATAGGATTGTCTGCTACATCATGCTCATGGTTATGTTTTCAGAACAAAAATCAAAATATATTGTCTGATAAATCTAACTACACCTGTTACAAATAACTGAAATATAGACTACAGGGGAAGATTAGGGAATATGGTAATAGATTTCAACATTCCCTTCAAAGTCAGTTGACAAAATATCTGAGTCCAATTTTGTTATTAAACCTTAGCACATAAAGAGCAACACAAAGGGTAGGTATATTTTCAAATTCTGCAGAATCACATCCAGTACTTTCTTCCATCTCTAATACTTCATGAAAGCAAATCAATTGCTTTATTCATTTGTCATTTTCCTACTTGAGCAATCATGGATTGCCAAAATAATAGAAGATTTTAAGTTAATTTTATTATCTGATTTATTGGCTTAGATAATATTCACCTAATCCTTTAAAAAAAAATCACTGAGAATTTGGGTAAAAACTTAGATTTTAAAAAATTAGATTTATTGGGATTAAGTAATTTTCTAAAGCTATTAAGTGTAGGTGCTAGAGTTTAAACCTCATAACCTGACTTATTAACCATTCTGTCCTATTTCAGCTTTATTATGAACTGTTTGACTTTACAAAGTCAGCAGAGGGAGAATAAGATCACTGAGACCTTGAACATTCTGTTTTTGAGGATACCTGATTAGAATTAGAAGGAATGGACCTTATCTTCTCAAAGCAGCAATTAATTCTGTCATTAAAAAGCAATGTTTATTTCCAGAAGTAATGCTCTGTGGCCTGAATGACTACTTTTAATCTTAGTTCATTCCACCGTATAGGCAGAATAATTACTCAACTAGATCCAACTCTGAATGTATTGCCTGTTAAGTAGATTTCATAAAAATTTATTTAAAATGCAAGGATTTCAAAATGTCACCAAATGGCCAATCTCTGCTATTTCTCGTCTCATTCTCCAATCTCTCCCTCTACTCCTCCCCCTCCATCCCCTTCCCTCTCAGGAAGCCCTGTGTCCCATTCTTTTCTCTTAATCCACAGCCCCTTTTACATCCTCTACTCTCAAGAATGACACTCCCTACTCTCTCCCATTCTCTCCAAACCAAATTATTTCCATCAGTTCTTCAGATTTTTAAAATTCTTTACTCAGAAATTATCATTTCTAGAAGAAACGGGGTGGGGGTGGGGGGAAGAGAGTTGAGGGTTGGAAATAAGTAAACATGTGCACACACAGATATAATCTTGTCCTGCAGCAGTACTTGATAGCTTATATTTTTTCTTTTGTTCTTGAGACGAGATTTTAAAGAAGATACTCTGGTGAAATACATGCTCAGTTTTATAAATTGGTTAAATTAAGGTGGTCGAGGGAAAGAGAAAGAAAATAAAATTTGTGTACTTTTATCAAAATAATAATAATCTCTTATAAAGTTTCAAAATGTCTTCCTTTTGTCCCCCTAGATTTATAACTCAATGTTAAAAGAAGTAACCTGGCTGACGTTAAAGGAGGGAACTGATGAACTTATAATACAGAATACAGAATAAATCATAGAGGTGGCAAAGCAAAATCTAAGGAAAGGACTAATAGAGAACTAAGTGGCCTGTAAGAATAGCCACACACAAAACCCCTTCTGATTTGGAGGAGAGTCATTCTTTCATACTACTCTATATATTATCTTCAAATGCAGCTTTCATAACTTTGATTAAGGTCTGAGACTTTCGATATTTGAGAGAATATAAAAAAATTTCTTGTCCCAAATAATTGTTCATTTGACTCTCCATGTCACAAACTAAAGCTAAATTTTCAAAACAAGCTCCTAAGTAAAAATAAATAGGTAATGAGTGCTATATAATGACTTGAGACATTCTATTGAGTTGCTACTATTATTTAAAGTACATTTAATTCTTTTTATTTTCTTTTTAAAATGTATCTTTATTGTTCAAAGTATTACAGATGTCCCCTTCTCTCTGCCCCATCTTTGATCTTCTCTCCCCTCCACCCTGCCACCCCCCTACTGCACTACTATCTGTATTCATGGGTTACCCATATATGCATATAAGTTAGCTCTTTGGTTAATCTCTTCCTACTTCCTCCCACCTCCGCAGAGATTTGTCAGTCTGTTCCATGATTTCGTATCTCTGGATATTTTGTTCATCAGTTCTTTTTGTTCACTGTATTACTCCAAAAATTATATGAAACCAAAAAAGACCCTGAATAGCCAGAACAATTTTGAGAAAGATGAACAAAATTGAAGGGATCACAATACTAGATATTAAGTTATACTACAAAGCCACTATAATCTAAACAGCCTGGCACAAGAACAAGCATATAAATCAATGGAATAGAATAAAGAAACCAGAAATAGACTCAAGCCATTATGCTCTATTAATATTTAACAAAGGAGGCAAGAGCATATAATGGAGTAAAAACATCTCTTCAATAAATGGTGTTGAAAAATTAGACAGGTACATGCCAAAAAAAAAAAAAAAATGAAACTAGACCACCAACTTACACCATACACAAGAATAAACTAAAGAATGGATGAAACACTTAAGTGTAAGTCATAAAGCCATAACAATTCTAGAACAAAACATAGGCAGCAAAATAATAGACATCTCACGTAGCAGAATTTTCACTGATAAATACCTAGGACAAGAGAAACAACAACAACAAAAATATTGCACTCTTAAGCATACTTTAGTTCCTTTGTTTTCATCCTCTTCTTTCTCCCCAGTCTTATTCTTCTTTCTCCTAAAGCAAAATGTAGATATTTTAATCACCTTTGGTGAGAGTCAGCTAGTTAAATATCTCATGAAATATTTTAAATCCTTATCAATGAAAATTAGTTTTCCTTACAGCACAAACATGCTTACCCATCCCTCTCAATGAGGGAAGAATGGTGTGGGCTGTCAAACATCAAAAAATAAAATTAGTTCTCCTCAAGTTAAAATCAGAAATCTGTAGAATATTATGCTGTCATAAAAAGGATAAGATGGTTCTATGCCATTTAGTGAAGAAAAAAATAAAAGTAACTCCACTTTTTAAATTCTTGTTGTAGTTTGGACTCTGTCCATGAAATAAGGAAATGTGGATATTCTACTATGAAAAGTGATAACACCTCTTTAGAATATAAAGTTAACAGTAGAAGAATGGCAGGGGAGTGTATGCTAGGATAAAAAGAATAAAAACAATATACATACATACATGACACAATTTATAATTTATACTATTAACCAGAAAAGTGCAAAAGAGTATGTTATTATTAATATTCAAAGTGAAAATTATATATACGGAGGTGTTTGTATAAGAGTTGCTAAGGCCAAGACCGGTTTGGCTCAATGGATAGAGCGTCAGCTTGGGGACTGAAAGGTCCCGGGTTCGATTCCGGTCAAGGGCATGTACCTTGGTTGCGGATATATCCCCATTAGGGGGTGTGCAAGAGGCAGCTGATCGCTGTCTATCTCTCATCAATGTTTCTAACTCTATCTCTCTCCCTTACTCTCTGTACAAAATCAATAAAATATATTTTTAAAAAAAAAAAGAGTTGCTAAGTTGTTCCCTCTAGAGAAGGGTAATAGGTAGCTGCCAGGTATAGACAGAAGCAAGATGTAGCCTTTGTTGTATATACTTAGTACTTTTTGATTTTTTTATCAACTGCATACATTTCCTATTGAAAAAAAAATGGATAGGGAAGACATCAGTCACTATGCTGAAACTAGTTGGCACTCATTATTATTGAGACCCAGTGGCTCATTTTATTGCCTGTCTAGATTTAGGACAGATCTAGAAAGCATCTTTTACTTTTGTAAGCACATAAATACATATTTTAACATACAAGCACTAACATTTCAATGAAATGTGTAACCCGGGTGAGAAATTGCTTTGATGATGTATTAAGCCATACATCATCAGGGCCAGCTGTCACTCTGATGATGTATTGCTACAATAAATCTAAAGGTGTGACACAGTGAAAAAGTATTACCCCAAAGAGGATGATCTCCAAGTTAAAAAACTGATCCAACATAAAATTCAAAGAGAAAACTATGGAGAAACAATTTATCTGTTGCCAAGAAGTGATATGCAAGCAAAGATGTCTTCTCGGGTGTTTTTGCTTTGAGTTATTAGGTGGAAATCAAGATATTGGGCTCCCTTTTCCAGCATCCTGGAGGTAACGGGTGAAAAGCATAGCCAAAATCCTCAAAGGGAAAAGAAAGTGCAATGAACATCAGAGTTTTAGAAGTGGCAGAAGAGGGGGGAAATACCTGGCATGGCCAGCATTTCTGAAGATGGTTCGGATATAATTTTAGTGAGAATTTATTCTGAAGGGTGAAGTGTTGAAAACTGCCATGGGAATGCAGCACTCAAGTAAAAAACACTGCAGAGAACAGAGGAACATCAAGTGCATGTCACAAGTCAAGTTCAGGACCAGGTTAGAAAATTTTCCCCAGATTAGAAATTACATAGAAGAGGGGATTTCACAGGTTAATTCAGAATTTTGCCATTTATTAATCATATAACCTAGAAAATTTCTAAATAAATTTTGAGCATTCAAATGCGAGAAATTTAGAATTGAAATGGGAAATGGTCACTTACAACCATTATAAGGCATTGAGTAAGTTTCTTCACAAATTTGTCTCTGGTTATTTAGTTTCTTTGCTTCAGAGTCTTTCTGCAAATACAGAATGTGACCTTTCAGATGTCATCCCACTTCCAATTTAATTCATTATTTTGGTGAGTATGCAGGGATTACCTCACGTGTCAGCTACTGGGGCCAGCCCTGAAGACACCGAGGTGAACAAAACACAACAGTAACTCTGTCTTTGCACATGCTTTATCTCCTTTTTGTATTCCTTGTCCAACAACATCCTCTTAATCTTGCAATGGTACTTCATGTTTCAGGTACCCATGCAATCAAATCATCCATGGCCACCTTATACCAAGGTCTGATCTTCCTCTTCTGAATTTCAATAACTTTGATGAGATGAGGGAACAGAGGTAAGTTAGGTAGTCAGGAATCTGGTCGGGAGGTGGCGGGGTGGCGGGGGAGGGGGGGAGGCAGGGACAGGAGTGGAGGAGGACACAAAACTAGGAACCCAACTAGACAAAGTTACTAAGGCACCCCAACTGGGTGGGGAAGGAAGAGTGTTCATGAGAGACATGAGCTTTAAAATGTATGGCTATTGCTAAGACAGGCAGCTTGCAGATGACCATTCATAAGACAGTAAGGTGTATACTAGTAAGCCAATCCCAAGGACGTTACTAAGGCAGAATTCTTTAAAAAGGCCAATCAAAAGCTAGCAAGGCTGTATCCACCCCCTAAATTAAAAGGCATGAACTTCTTTTTACTCTCCCCCCACCTACAACCCCTCTCAACCCCACCCTAGATTCTTAGGTTGATGGTAGGATAGATGTTCCCCTATGCTGCACCCATGTGGCTATGGCCATGTGGGACTCTGCACATGAACTGATAGACTTTAATACCCAACTGTAAGATGGAGAGAAAGCTCTGGGCACCGGCCTGCTCCTGGAACCCTAACGGCACCTTTCCCAGGCCTGGCTTCTTTCAATATACTTCAGTTCCACAAATAGTTTTGGTCTTTGGCTTCATTCTTCCACTTTGTGTGACAACAAATCCAGACTAAAACACCCCACATTTTGGTTTCATGACATTCTAATCTAGTTCAAATTTTAGAAATGAGAAAACTGTGGCTGATAGAGATCAAGCTCAGGGTATCTCTAATAATAAAGGGTACTATGCTAATGAGACTGGATATCATTCCAGACGTCCTTCTGGAGGAAGCCAGGGCCAGAGCTAAGCCCAGGCCCCAGGTGCCAGAGGGAAGCTGGTGCCTGCAGCTGTGGGAAGAAAGGCCTACGATTGCACAAATTTCGTGCATCAGGCCTCTAGTATAATTATTAAGTTGTATATGTAAGGCTTGCACCAGGTCTTCTAAGCTTTTCAAAGAATCTTTCCACATCATCACATGTACATATTTGCATGTCCAAGCCACTCATTTGACATATGACCTACCCTGTCTTTTTGTTGTTGTTGTTGTTTTTACTTTTGTGTGTATAATGTATGCTTTTCCCACCTGAAAGGAATTTTATGGAGTCCAAAGAATTTATCTAATTTACCTATATATTCTCTCCCCCTCCCCACTTCAAGCCTGAACCCAACAGACTTCCTGGCGTAAGGTAGGGAGTGCAAACATTGCTCTATTTAACTTTCCTGGATCACTACATTCTCATGAAGAAGCCAGGGCCACTGGTCTTCTCTGTGTGGCCCCAATCGTGTCACTTCTTTTTTAAAATGAACTGTAAAACTCTTCTAACATTATCTCATAAAAAGAAATTTCATTTTATATGAGGAATTGTGACACAAAGCACTGGGAGAGAAGGAAGTATGCTCCAGGGAAAGTCATAGAACAGCAGTTAAACTGCTCAGTTCTATTCAGATTGATTCCTTTTGATCTAGGGGAAAAAAATTGGATATGATTTAACAAACACATTCCATAAAATGGTCCCTGAATATTCGAATGGAGAATTTGACTGAAATATTTGATATAGGAAAGTAAGCCAGGTGACCAGACAGCTGAGTTCTAAGGATATTTTTATTTCTTAAGAATTAGAAAAGGAACTTCTGTAATCAGATCTGGCTAATGAAATTGAGAATATTGCCACAAATTTCTGCAGGGTTATTTTGAAGATATAAACTTAATACAAATATTAATTACTTTTACACATAAGAAAATCTCCACTCCTCCCCCTTTTTCAGGTTTCATTTAAAAATCCAATTATACAGAAACGCAGTTTTAATTATAATATTGATTTTACTTCTTTGCTGGGAGTGGGACTAATTCAATTAGTTCTAATTATGTGCATAGAGTGGTCGGGCTAATCTTTCAGGATGCTGGCCCACTGGTTTTATACCACTTTCTTCATGTGCAAGTCAGAGAGGAACATGAGGCTTTGAAAGGCCTGAAATTATGAAGACCTTTAATAAAGAAAAACAAGGAAGATATAATAGTCTGTTAAAGAATCTGACATTTTGACAGAGGTATTTCAGATGCAAAATTTTGCAAATCAGATTTTATTGAGCTTTTGCAATTAGTAACTCCAGCTGGATTTAGATAAATTCTATAAAAAGAAAATGGAAGACTAATGAAACAGGAATAAAGACAAAATAATGTTCAGTTATAACAACTCTTTCTCTATTAAAAAAAAAGGCAAGGTGAGATGAAATGCTAGATTTAATCATTTATATTAAAAATAAGCAGGATCTTTTGTAGAGGTTACAGGTGGTTTCATGTCAAAGTAAATCAGAATAGCAGGGAGACTTTATTCAAGGTAGTTGGAACAGGGGATAGAGACCACAACTCTAATCACTTCCATTCTGCTGAAACAGGGCAGAATGGAAAGAGCTTAGGCCAATTGGTTTTACCAAAGAACATTCTCATATCTTCATGACAGGAGATAGTTTTAAAAATTGCAGCCAGGGACCCACTGTAGTTAGGTCCTTGTCCTCCCATTGGGATTGGAAAGATAGCAGCCTAATCTACCTTGATAATTACTTTTCAAGGGATGTCTCCCAGATTATTGAGAAAAACAGTCTTAGGTGTAAAACTGGCAAAGAGGCTTTTTAAAAAAATTTACAGAGAGGGAGAGAGAGAGAGAGAGAGAGAGAGAGAGAGAGAGAGAGAGAGAGAGAGAGAGAGAGAGAGAGAGAGGGAGATTACAAGGAATAAGTTTCTTAAAGTAAATACTCAAAGAAAAAAGGGGTCAGGAGCTAGAATCAGGTGAAGTCTGTCCAGAGTTTAGTCAAGCTGAAGATGTAATACAATAAAACAATCAGTCTTTCTGACTCCATCTTGCTTGAGCCTGTCTGGTTCCCATAACTTGTCTGTTACCGTTAGCAACTTCTCTTTAGTTCTGAACATAGAAAACCTCCCTGCTGGAAACTGCCTCCCCAAGGAGATAAGGAAGGCATGTATAAAAGTAAGGGTTCTTTTAAAATATATATTTTTATTGATTTCAGAGAGGAAGGGAGAGAGGAGAGAGAGAGAGAGAGAAACATCAATGATGAGAGACACTCACAGATTGACTGCTTCCTGCACATTCCACACTGGGGATCTTGCCTGCACCGCGGGCATATGTCTTGACCTGGAATTGAACTGTGACCTCCTGGTTCACAGGTGGACACTAAACCACTGAGCTGAACTCAACCACTGGGTTCTTAATCAAATAATTTATAGGAACCTCATGACTGGGATTACTGAAATCAGAGTTGGTTGACCAAAGGCAAAGAAGTTTCACAGTTTCACCATCCCTCCTGGACCCTTGCTGACCTTCAGATATCTGATGAACCCAAACTGTTAGGGCATTCAATATGTGAAAGTATTTAGGGGAAGGCTTTTATTAGCTGTCATTATAGTCATTAGCCTTAACTTCTACGTTGGTGCTACAGAAACTGGCCATTGTATAAAGGTCATACCTACCAGTAAAAAGGGCAGCTCAATCCAGATAAGCAACATTATTTTAGAAAGTCTGTAAATGCCGTTTTAACAATAAGGCCTTGTGTACTTCTGAAGTTTTATCACATTGGTAGCTTTCTACTCTAAGACAATGTTTATAAATAAAGATACAAACATAAACACTAAGGACCTCAGGGAAAAAAGGCCAATTTATTATAAATAACATAATAAAAATTGTTATATCAATGATAATTATTACTACCATTCTAAGCATTTTACCTGAGGATTCATTTAATACTCACATTGACCGTTTTAGCTAAGTAAAAAACAACAAAGAAATATTATTTTCCCAAAGTCACACAGCTAGTAAATGGCAAAGCTAGTATTCAAATTTTGGATGTCCTAGACATTTCAAGTCTTCTTTAAATGTCCACCTTGGCTTTCAGGAAAGACTTACCAATTTTTATTGATTTCAGAGAGGAAGGGAGAGGAAGAGAGATAGAAACATCAATGATGAAAGAGAGTCATCTATCAGCTGCCTTCTGCAAGCCCCCTATTGAAGATTGAGCCTGAAACCTGGGCATGTGCCCTTGACTGGAATCAAACCTGGGACCCTTCCAGGGGTCTTCAAACTACGGCCCCGCGGGCCACATGCAGCCCGCAGAGGAGTCTGATCCGGCCCGCCAGGTTTTTTGGGCAGTGAGCGCAGCCGAGGTGTTACAGTAGGAATTAGTAGTTCATATAGTCCGGCCCTCCAGCTCTCTGAGGGACTGTGATCTGGCCCCCACTTTAAAAAGTTTGAGGACCTCTGCAAGTTTAATCCATAGGCCAAGGCTCTACCCACTATCCATTGAGCCAAACCAGCTGGAGCAAGGTCTTACCAATTTTTAATTCTAAGAACTACATGGTAATTATGAAGTTTTACTCTCAACAATAGTGGAGTTATTATTAAATAATACATTTTGCAATTTAATTAGCAAAAAAGAATTATTTATCAATTGAATATGCATGTAATTAATACTGTGTTTGAACACTAAATAGCAATTCTTCATTTAATTGTTTTTATTTATTAGTCTTTTATGGTTACTCATTGAATACTTCATTCTTGAAAAGGCTTCATTATTTTAAAATCAAATGATTTTGTTCTATTTTCTTAGATATTTGTTTATTTTTTATTATTTTTACATTTAAAGCTTTAGTACATGTAGAATCCACTAAAGGTAGGTGATATGTAAAACTTTCCTCATTTTCTCTCTATCTCTCTCTCTCCCTCTCTCTCTCTCTCTCTCTCTCAACCTATTGTAATTAGCCAGTTGTCCATAGCTATTTATTTAAGTTGTTATATTCTTCACTGACTTGAAAGAAGATTTTTAGACAGAGGTTGGCAAAGTACATTTATAGTTGTCACTATGGAAAATACTACAATAGTTAATAAATAATTTTACAAGATTAAACTCAGTTTCACACACAAATATAGACCTACTTTTACCCCACTCTGTATATAGTAGGGTCTTCATAATTTCTTTGGCTCATTTATCTATTCTTGTACCATTTTCTTCCACATATCTAAATCATCAAAAATGTATGTATTTAGATTTAATTTAAGAACATATTTTAGTATTACTTTTCCGAAACATATTTGGCAATTGTATGTACTTTTAGGCTAAACATTAGATTTATGTTCAGGTTCAAAAACAGAAGGGAAAAAAAGAAAAATCCCACTAATTAAAATTGAATTCAACATACAAATTAAGTTATGGAGAATTGATATGATGACATAATTTAATCTTAGATCAAAAAATGGCATTTGCTTTTATTTCATCAAATCTTCATATTGGTACTTTATATTTTTATAAATTTCATTCATAGGCATTAGGTTATCTGACTGGTTATTACAAACATATTTCTATTTTAGTTTCATTTACTACCAGTAACCTGGATAAACTCTGTATTTTAAAAAATAATATTTCTATTATTCTATTGGATTGTTCTCAGTATAAAAATCATTTTCTTATTTAATAACAGTTTTGGTCTTTGATTTTTAGTAAGTAGACATTACTCTTCTTTGTTTATTATATGGGAATTTCCTTCCAGCTCAATGTTCATTTTTTATCTTAGCCTTGTTTTATGAAAATTTGCATCACCTTTATATATTATGTTAGAGTTTGGTTTGAGACTTATATTACAAGCACTGTAAAGATTTCCTATTGATTATGTTCTGGTTTAGGTTTGCTAGCATCAGGAAGGAATCTGAGATCTTCTTGGCTTCATATCTTACTGTGAGGAGGATATATATATATATTTTTTTTTTCTTTTTTTCTGGACAGTCTGCAGCAGGGTCACTTTCTTCCCAGAGTGACTCCAAATCACCAAGCCCCAAGATATTGTTCTGAGAAAACTCTTAGGCTCATCCTTTACTGTTGCCAACTACATAAACCTCTCTGCCCTTTGCAGTATTGAGTTGCCAGTAAATACATTCAAGGAGTGGCTACCAGAGAAGTTTTAGACACGAAATGCGGAGGAGGGTAAGGGACAAGGAAAACAGCCCCTTTTGGTCTAGAAAGGGTTTCCTTTTAGTAACAGAAGCTGCTTCTAACGTAAGAAACCAAAGTTATGGTGGCTGAGTGGCAATTTCCTATCTTCTTTGCTTGAATGACCATACTTTTTCTTCAGTAGCTCATTCTCACTTTGAGGAAATTACTACTCAGATATGGAAAATTACTGACCACTAAAACATTGCTTTCTTCACTGTGTTGCCCTGAATAACTCAGCAATTCAATAAGAAATATGGGGCTGCAAAACAATTATTACTTATTTTCTCTGTTGAAACCCAAATATTCAACATATCTGTAATTTTAGTTGAATTACAATTCTGTGTCTCTTAAGACCTGAGAATTCTGGCTTCAAGATGAATTAACATCTCTATTTTTCCCCATTTTTCTCTCATCCTCCATCTGTACTCTCATTTTTTCTATGTCACACCAAACATGTACAATCCTTCCTTAGCAGAGCTCATCCAAGATTATTATCAATGCTATTGTGGTTTAAGTCTGTGAGATTGGACCTTCTTACTGTCATTTTTCAAAGTGTTGCTGACTGTGCTGTCTAAAGAATGGTAACTCACAAATTACTTCTATGTGTGAGGATAGAAAAAAGTCTGAAGTCAATTTCTTGAATTAATTAAGAGATAACATTGATATAGGAATGTGCTAGTGCCACAAATAATTATCACTTGAAATTACACAGTCAAAAAGGCCAATTAAGGAACCAAATATAGCTAATGAGAAAATGTAATTGATAATTTTTCAAGCTGCTGGCCTGGTTCCACTTCTTTTTTTTAATAGTTTAACAACAACAATAACAACAGAAAACAAAACATAAACCAAACTAAAAAGAGCAACAGAGGCTTAGCTGATTTTACACTAGCAACCACCTTCTGGATCTCAATTGATTTTATTTTGTTTTTAACTCTATGAATCCACTTATTTCCCATCATATCTATATGTATTTCATTTATTGCTTATTACTTTTCCCAATTAAGCATCATGTCCATGACTTTTTTGTTTAACAACAGTTTACATACCTTAACTTATAACAGCAATAAAACTATATTTTAGTGGGGAATAAATTTAGAAAATAATGTCCAATAATTTCTATTGATATAATGAATAATGACAGTATAATAAAGAACATTAGAGAAGACCTAAGAAAATGGAGACATAGTCCATGTTCAAAAGGCTTACTATTATACAGTATGATTTCCCCCTATTGATCTAGATAGAACACTGTAAGATATTTTTTTCCATTACTCACTTTATCTTATTTATAAATTTAAGTTCTTTACTGTTTGATGTATTACATAAGTCTCCTTTTTCCCCCATTGACCCTCTCCCCAGCCATGGCCATTCCCAAACCCCAGCACATGCCCTCACCCCCACCACCCACTTCTGTGCCCATTGATTATGCTCATATGCATGAATACAAGTCTTTTGGTTGATGACTTTTTTAAGAATGTTAAAATTCAAAGTGGAAGAGAAATTTCTATACTTTAAGACTGCTACCGGTAGTTAAAAAATAAATTTATATTCACCATAAAGGACTTAACAAGATCTTTTGGTAGCATTGCAGACTGTGTCCTTTGATTGACCTTTCTGAAGAAATATATCTAAGAATTCTGGTTAAAATACAAAAATAATATTTTGAAAATTAATTGCGAAGCAGATCATACGGTAAGGAATCTTTATAGCCAAACCAAAATGAGACCAGGAACCAAGAGGCATAAGAAAATTTATTCAAGTTGGCTTTAATCTTCAGGGCATTTTCCAATGACCTAAGCTTCAAGTTTATTTTCAATGCCCCATGGAGCATGAATGGAAAAACACTTGGAATTTACTCAATATGAGGTGAATAATAGAAGATACTGGCATAAAATATTACTGCAAATAATTCTGCTCTTTCCACACTTGGAGGTAGTTAAAAGACAAGAGGGCAAAATAAAGAAGAGGAAGAGAAAAAAGAGCAAAAAAGAAGAGGAAAGAAAAACTGTGTATCTCAAAATATCTGTTTTTAGAATTCACACTTAAAATCTAGGGCTTATTTAGGTTTGCTGACTGAATTTATATTTCCTTAAACTAAAATAATTTCAAATTAAAGTTTCTCTTAAAGAAGTGCTATGTTGACAGTGCCCAGGCAGCCTGCAGAAGAAAACACAAACGTTCTTTTGAGGACTCCACAGCATCCCCCTCATACCTTTCTCAGGATCCAACTGTAAATGCAGGAGAAGGCAAACACACCTGAACACCAGGTCATGTCAGCAAAGATTTCACTATTGGAATGGCCAAATTCAGGATTGTTAGAAACAATATTTATTTATTTATTTATTTATTTATTTATTTATTGAAATAAAAATGGAAAACCAACATAGAATGAAAGAGAAAGAAGCCATAAAAATGTGCAACCAGATTTGAAAATGTTTGCATGCCACTTTAGGTATGAACAAGATATAAATTTGATAAACACAGTATGATATTGAACAGCATCAATAATTTAAAGAATCTACAAAAGAAATAATAACCTGGAAGATAGATAATGATATAAATATTAAGAATGCAGCTCAGTGAAAGGAAATATGTCAAATATGAAAGTCTTGTAACCTCAAAAATGATGACTGTCTGATAACTTTCAAAAATTGAGAGAGAGTAATAATCCCTTTAATACTATTAAATATATTTTAATATCTGTCAGAATAACTGTCAAACCAGAATATTATACAAAGAGAAAATAACTTTCAAAGTGACTTTTTAGACCAATAAAATTCAGAATTTGTCTTATTTAATCATGAGAGATATTTTTAAAGAATTTAATTCCATTAGAAGGAAAGAAAAGAGAATGAAGGTCTGAGATCAAAATTAAATGATAAATAGGCCAATTAAAATTTTACATAAATCTAATCAAATATTGATTATATTTATCAATAACAAAATTCTGTGTTTTTTTAATGAATTAAACAATTAAGGAAATGGAAAAAAAATTGTGTGGGAGTGGTTGAATTTAAAGCAGTTTAAAGACTTATTCTTCAGGAAGGCAAATGTATTTATTTATATATTTATTTTAATTTAATAAATCTTTATTATAAAGATTATTACAATTGTTTCTCCTTTTCCCCCTATAGATGCAGATGTTGTCAAGCTTGATGTTGTTCCAGAGGTCCCTTAAACTATCCTCGTGTTCTTAGATTTGTTTTTTCTTTTAATTGATCTCACTGGGTGTTTTCTGCCACTTTGTCTTCCAAAATGCTGAGTCAATCCTCTGTTTCATCTTATCTGTTGTTGAATCCTTATACATTACTAGAGGCTTGGTACACAGTATTTATGTTCTGGGGGAGGTCGCTCAGCCTGGCCTGTGTGCCCTCTCATAGTCCTGGACCTCAAGGGGTCCTTAGTGCTGCCCTGGAGGCAAGAGAGGCTCAAGCCTGGCTTCTGGCTGAACAGTGCTCCCCCTTTGGGAGCATACTGACCACCAGGGGGCAGCTCCTGCACTGAGCCTCTGGCCCCTGGTGGTCAGTGCCTGTCAACTGTTGGTTCTGCTGTTTGGTAGATTTGCATATTAGCCTTTTATTATATAAGACTAGAGGCCCAGTGCATAAATTAGTGCACCAGTGGGGTCCCTTGAACTGGCCTGTGAGGATCAGACTGAAACTCGCTCTCTGACATCCCTTAAGGGGTCCCATATAGCAAGAGGGAGGTTCTCAGGTGACACTCCCCCTGAATCAGGCTCTCTCTTCTCTGGTTCAGGGTGCATCACCCAAGAACCACAGCTGCCAAGTCACCACAGATTGACAGCTCCTGAATTGACCATCTGCTCCTTGTTGGTCAGCACACATCATACCTATCAGTCCAACAGATGGCAAGTTTGCCAGTCACCTAGGCCAGTGGTTGGCAAACTGCAGCTCGTGAGCCACATGTTTTTAGCAAAGGCCAACTTAGAAGTCCCCTAATTAAGTTAATAACAATGTACCTACCTATATAGTTTAAGTTTAAAAAATTTGGCCCTCAAAAGAAATTTCAATTGTTGTACTATTGGTATTTGGTTCCATTGACTAATGACAAGAATAGTCCTCACAGCAAAGTCCAAAGTTATGTGAGGTAGAACCCAGGAAGCCAGACACAGGCTGGTGAACAGATATATCTTTCCCACAAAGCAGCATCAATCTCTGTATCTCAGCAGCCCCATGCTGCTTCTAAACTCACCACCTTACATCGTTGCACTATTCTTGTCTGATGACTCTATGGTCACTTGCTTCAGCAATAAAGACTCATTTTTACATACCCACAACCTCTCGTGGCTTCTCTGTCTAAGACCTAGGGTATGAGGAGGTCCAGCCCCAAGCAGAGAGGTTCAGACACAACACCTGTTACTTGCGAGAAGAGGATAAAGGAGAAACTTGGACTAAGTTCCCAACAGTTAGTACTGTAGCCCTTTGCTTATCAGCTTCTCCTGTCTCTTCCGCCCACCTCAATCTCGAGCAGACTTCACACACTCCAGCAGAGTAGATGGTCAGTAACTTACTTTTATAACATTTAGACAAAGAGGGCTTTGTGCCAATAGTTATAGCAATCATATTGGCTACTGAAGGGCACAGTGTATATTGTATCTTTGCATCTGATCATGTCTCTTGGACCAATTGGGATACCCAGGCTCCAAGTCTTCAACATCCCATTTCGGCACATGCCCAGAGCAGCCTTTGGCCATTCTGGTATATTGATACCATGGCCTCTGTGCTCCCATTGGCCTTGACTATCCAGGGACCTGGCATGTTTCCCACAGACCCTAATCCCATAGTAAGAGTTTCTGATAAGGGCTGATATCATGAAGCAGAGTTCATCTAGCATTGTCTGGTACCGGACAAGTTCTCTTTTTGTGTGTGCTGCTTGCAGAGCTACTTGGATCAAGCTCTGAAATGATCTGAAAACCACCATCATGTGTGTGGGCTCAGGGGCCTTTGCAAGAGACTCCAGGGTAGTTCAATGTCAGATGCTGTCTTTAACTGGCCCAGGGCTAACTCTTTAGAGCTCCAAAGCAACCCAACGTTTGAGGTTGCCTTCCTGGGCCTCTGTGCATATGAGAAGATCCAAGCTGCATACTAAGCTCAGGTTCCATCCTTAACTGAGCACGGGGGCAGGCCAGAAAAGGCCTGGGGACCCTGAGATCCATTCTACATGCTTTCTGCCTGTAAAACCCAGTCTCTGGAAGAGCCACTGGTGCTATGTGAGATATGGGAGGTAGAACCGTATAGGGGCCAGTGATATTTAGCAGTGGTGTTCACAGATTCAAACTGCACACCAGCACTGTGTCCGGGGCTTCTCTGCAAATGTCTCAAGCTGCACCAAAGGCAGCTGCCACCTGCCTAGGGCCTGCTGAACTTTGTGGTAGGGGAAGGGCTCAGTAGGTGCTCAGGGTAAGGCCAGAAGGGGTTATCAGGTGAAAACAGACTAATATGTGGACCTGAGGAGAGAAGGCTCTTCACAGAAATGGCTGCACTGGTCTGGTTTGTAAGGGAAAAACTGCTCACAGACCAGAGCCACACAACTCAGTCTCTCCCTGTGTGCCTTCGCCACCCAGAGTCAGCCTGGAAATCCTCGAGAGCCTTCCAAGGTGCACTGCCTTTCAAGAGCTGTGTGGTCCCAGCCCAGAGACACCTCTTCAGAGTGCGAGCTTGGCAGGGTTGGGTCACAGGGAGTCAGGAGAGCGAGGCTAATATATTCACCCAGACTGATGCTTTATGGAGAAGAGTGCTCAGTCCATGTATGATGTGCTCTGTGGGTGGTGTGAGAGATGGACTCAGCACAGGAAGGAACTTTGGCATCTGTCTGTCCAGCCTTCACCCTGAAGCAATTCAACCCAGTCTCTTCCTGTTTGACTACAGTCTGCTATGAGCTACATTTGCCCCAGCAGAGCCCAGAGTGAGTGACCACATGGGGGATTCTGTGTGCTGGCCACTTAAGACTGCAGGCACCTACGGTTCTAGTGGATGCCCCTCTTACTCAGTGGCTGGAGTCCTGGCTGATTTTCACAGCCAGATGTTCTGTGAAATCCTTCCCCTGGCTCTGGTGCTCTCCACTTTAGGCCCATGTCCTAAGTATAGGTCTATGGACATAGACATTCCATTTAGCATAATCCTATATTATAAAAGGCTAATACATAAATTGTCTTCTAAACTGGGAATTTGACCAGGCATTCGACCAGGGAACTGGGCCAGCCCGCCAACCTCCCTCATTCGCTTCCCCTCAGCCAGGCCGATTCGCTCTGATTGTGGAAGCCACGTCAGATCCCTCCCATGCAGGAATATGGGCACCAGGCCTCTAGTTTTGGAATAAAAAGCAGAAATCCTGATGTTCCAGGAGAGGCTTAATAAATCTTGGGTTGCCAGTTCATATACAAAACTGCTATTTGAGATTTAAAATGTGTGTGTGTGTGTGTGTGTGTGTGTGTGTCTCTTTGTGTATGTCTGTGTGTGTCTGTGTGTGTGTAATCTTACCGATTATAAAATTCCAATTAGTGAAACGTCCAGAATCAGTACAGGAGCAGAGGCAGAGAATAGACCAGGGATTGTCATGGCAAGAGAGTTGGGAGCAAGGACTTTAGGGCAGGGTTTCCTATTGGAACTTTCTAGATAGTGATGTTCATTGCCCCACATTGTACAATAAATATATTTCATGCTCTGGAATGGCAAAATTTAAAATATAAAATAATATTTTATTTAGAATTTAACAAAGAATACATCATACACTGCGTAACATACAAATATAAAAGTTACAATACACAAAAAGGTTATTATGTAGAGGGGTATCGCTACCTCTGGTGGCCATGGGGGATCAAGTAACAAGGCCAAGGGTGCTAACGTCTTCTTTAAAGAAGGATATGCTGCCTGGGACAGAGGAGGCTTCACAGTAGCAGCTGGAGCAGGTTTCCAAGGTGACATGACCTCTGGGGATGGAGGAACAAACAGGTCATTGTCCGTCTGGCACCTCTTGTTATGTTTGGCTCCTGGTACAGCAGCAGCAGCTCGCTCTGCCTCTTGGGCTGGTGCTGGAGGTGTGAGAGGAGAACAGATCACCCATGAGCTGGTACTTCCAGGTGCCCCCCAAGGACAGAGCACAGTCTCAGCCCAGGACCTACCCAGGATACCCCCCGCCCCCCCACAGGCCGCCCAGTAGATGGGTGGTATGAGGAAAGTCTTTGCTTTCCTCTGGCCTCTGGGAGCTCCCTGTGAGATGGCACTGCCCCCTGTCCATCAGCTCACATCACCTCCACTCCCCACCCATCCCCACCCCCTCCAACATCTCACCCTTGGGCTCGTCCGCCCTGCGCTCCAGGTCCCTGGGCCTGGCTGTTTGGAGGCGGCAACCGTGATCCAGTGGGGGAGTGAGCAGCTGGCGCTGGAACCTGAGTGGCTTTGGGCTGGGAGGAGAATGGGGCCTGGGCCGCTTCCTGGGATTAGACCTCATCCTGCCATCCACAGGCTCTGGTTCCCCTGGCCCCCAGCGGGCCGCACGCTCTGCAAGCCTGCTCTGGCTCTCACTCATGCCCATGGGGCGGGGTTCTCCGTCCAGCATCTGTTGCTGCTCCATCATCTGGGGTGGGTGCTGCAAGAACCGTGACCATCAGCCATTGCGGAGTTCTCACGCCCTGCCAGGCCCTGGTCCCTGCTGCTCCTACTCTGAGATCAGGCCCTCTGAGGGGGGAGGTAGGTGGCGGGAGGGTGAGACAGGGAGGAGGAGACGCCCCTCCAGGATCAGCCTAAACCTCAGGCAGAGGGAGGTGCCCACACTCCATGTCCACCCACAGCCTTGACCTGGGGTGAGCATGACAGACCCACAGGCTTCTGATCCCACAACCTCAGTCTGTTCCTGCTCAGCCCAGGCCCTCCCCACGTGATTCCCACTTCCATCACCCCCAAACACACACGGAGAGGGGACACGGGGCTGGGGAGGGCTATGAGGATGGTGGGCTGGCTCTCACAAACCTGCCCTGAACCTCCCTGTGTTACCTCTGGGTTCCTCTGAGTAAAGGGCCGAAACCATGGGCGTCGGGGCTGGGTGTGGGGCTGAGTGCGGAGGCAGCTGAGGCAGCGGAGGAAGAAGCCGTCCCTGTGGGCTCTGGGCCCTTCCCGGCGGCGGGGCAGCGGCACACAGCACAGCATGCTGGCGAGGCTGTCTCTGGCAGGGCACAGGGGCTGCATCAGAACGCGGCTGCCTGGCAACGGGTTCCAGGACTGTTGGGCTGTTGGGCTCCGTCATCAGGCTGTGAGGTCACTGCTTGGGGGGCGGGGGGGGGGGGGGGGGGGGACGAGGGGCAGAGAAGTTCAGGGTAGGGGCCAGGGAATGGTTTCTGTCATGTTCACACCCCAGGCCAGGGCTGGGGGTGTGGACATGGAGTGTGGGCAGCTTCTGCTACCTCAGGTGTATGCCTACACTGCAGCTGAAGCTCATTTCCCCGGTGAGGGGGGAGGTTGTGCCCTCTGCTGCATATTTAGACCCTGGAGGTGCATATGCCTCCCCCCCTCCTCACCCCCCCAATTCCTCAGGGAGGTCTGTGTAGACACAGCACTACAAGGCTGGACCTGATCCCAGAGCTGGAGCAGCAGGGACCAAGGCCTGGCAGGGCGGGAGGCCTCCGCACTGGCTGATGGTCACTGTCCTTGCAGCACCCACCCCAGATCATGGAGGAGCAGCAGATGCTGGACGGAGACCCCCGCCCCCTTGGTACAAGTGAGGGCCAGAGCAGGCTTGCAGAGCTTGTGGCCCTCTGGGGGCCAAGGGAACCAGGGCCTGTGGATGGCAAGACGAGGTCTCCTTCCCAAAAGCGGCCCAGGCCCCACTGTCCTCCCCACCCAAAGCCTCTCATGCTCCAGCAGCAACTGCTCACTCCCCCCCCCCCCCCCCCCTGGATCACAGTGGCCTCCTCCAAACAGCCAGGCCCAGGGACCTGGAGCGCAGGGCAGATGAGCCCAAGGGTGAGATGTTAGAGGGGATGGGGTTGGGTGGGAAGTGAAGGTGATGTGAGCTGATGGACAGGGGCCGGGCCATCTCACAGGGAGCTCCCAGAAGCGAGAGGAAAGCAAAGACTGGCCTCAGACCACCCATCTGCTGGGCAGCATGTTTGTGTGTGGGGGTTGTCCTGGGCTGGGTCCTGGGCTGAGGCTGGGCTCTGTCCTTGGGGGTCACCTGCAAATAGCAGCTCATGGGTGATCCTTTCTCCTCTCACACCTCCAACACCAGCCCAGGAGGCAGAGTGAACTGCTGCTGCTGCTTTACCAGGAGTCATACATCACAAGGAGCACCATGCAGGGACCGACATGGATCTCACTACAGACCTGGAGGGGTGTCCACCCGCAGTGGCCATGCCACCTTGGACAGCTCCTCTGGGTGCTGCACTGAAGCCAAGACTGGCCTATGCAGCATCTCCTTAACTAACAGGAACCCCAGCACCCCTTCTTGGGGAACCTGCTCCCCATTTCCCACTCCTTCCCTCCATGACCTTTCATTTCTGTTCATTTTCATATTTTTCTTTTATGTAGCTGAGTGATGGTTAATTTGCATATTACAGTTTTATTAGGTAGGCTAAAATGGATTAAGTTTTTAATAAATAGTTTGTTTATATTTTAAATTGTGCCATTCCTGTGCATGAAGTGCATTCACCATGCTGTGCAGCCAACATAACTTTCTAGTTGTAGAAAGTTCCATCCTCCCTAAAGTAACCCCTGTACCAACAGTGCTCACTCACACTCTTCCTGCCACTGGCAGCCCCTGAGCTGCTTTCTGTCTCTGCTCCTTTAACTATTCTAGATAGTTCTTATCAATGGAATCTTACCATAGGTCCCTTTTGTGTCTGCTCACATTTTTTTGTTTGTTTTTATTTGACATCCAATATTTGTTATTTGAAAAGGAAATCCCAGATGGATTGGAGATCAGATGGAAGAAAAGAGGCCCTTTAATAATTGTGTGCATCACCTTGAGGTAGACACTGCTATACCAAGTGTGAGCCCAGGGTCAGAAGGCAGTCAGGCAATGGCTGGCTCTTTCTGAGCCCCAAACAAAAAGGAGAAAAAGGCAGAAAGCTGGAAGGAGAAATCCCAAGCTGGAAAGCATTCCTCACACACCAAGGCCAGAGAAAGAGGTCACATCTCTGTGGAGCAGAGAACCGTCGAAGTTTCACTGTTCTCTAAGGGGACAGAGGGCCAACACACGCACCTCCCAGGAGAGTCTCTGCACATGCCAGTACATGTCAGAGATGCCAGCCTCCCCGATGGAGCCACACACACTGTCAACACTGGGGGAAGGCCCTGTCCCCACCAAGCCAGCAGCTTCCTGTCTGGTGGCGCCCAGCCCCAGGGACAAAGTGAGGCAGCAGAGGCTCCAGCAGGTCCCCTGGGGAGAAAGGGAAAGGACCCTCCTCTGGGAGGACAGAGTGCAGGGCCCTTCGATGTCCCACAGGTGCCCCCCTCAGTGCATCCTGGTAGGTTCCCTCACACAACTTCTTGCACTACTTTGCAAAGGTGTACTTCTGACACTCCCCACCAGTGTCAGTGAGACTGATGAGATAGCCTGGAAATGATCAAAAACAAAAAACACGAATCCACAGCTGCTATTATGGACAGGAGGTAGGTAGGTGATGGAGAAAGGAAAACATTACTTTATGGGAAAATAACTGTATGCCCTGAAGAAGTTTGCTGTTTCTGGAAAAGTAAGCATTTCAGCTTGAAGAGATGCAGGCTGGGAGGAGAGGCTGACACTAGTTGCATGGAGAGGAGATGCAGAGGGAAAAGATCACAAGTCCTGATTCAGGATGAAGGAGTTGGACACCTTGAGAGCAGTGGGCTTTTCCATTGAGGGAGCCTGCCACGGTGTCCTGCTGTTCTTCGTTGGGTCTGTTTAGGTGTTTTATGTTAATATATAATTTAAACCTACCATTCACTCTAACCTTAGAGACACATTCACAAAAAAGAAATAACAGCTAAAACACATTTGTATCCAAAAGATAGGGTTTAAGTGTAAGTATAGTGTTTAATAGATAGCACTAGTTTAATGTCAGTAATTGGACCCCTTCTTTGTATCCATAACTCAGTGTTGAATTTTATTTGTTGTTCCTTCCACACTATTATTATATAATAACTAGAAATGCACCATCTTAAGAATATGAATGATATTAATGTCAGTCTAAGTAGAAACAACTCGTTGACCCAATACTCGATCAATATTTCCACTGGATGAAAAGAATCATTGTTCAGAAGTGGGAAATTTGTGCGCAGAGACTCAAACTGTTATCTAAAGACAATTTGATAATGTCTCTGGACCTCAGCCCTTTGCAGCTCCTCTGATTCTCTGTGAGCTTTTCTCTTTCCTTCTACAATAGTTGTAGAATTTCCACTCAGCCAGCTTTTCTGTGGTTCTGGATGATGTCTGTTCTGTCTTTTAGTTATAGTTATAGTTTTGAAATTGTTGTGTGAGGCAGCAGTTTAGGTGCTTACCTATACCACTATCTTGGTTTCTCCTCTGCAAAGGTATTTTTTAATTATGAAGAACTATGATGCCATGTTTAAGTACAGTAAGAGGTTTGCTCTTGTTGGTCCTTCACCTGCCATACTCTTTCCCTAGTTCTCTGCAAAACACTGCTTGTCATCCATCCATCATCCCTCTGTTTAAGCATCATCTCTCCAGAGACCTAACTTGAACTCTCTCATTTTAATAGCATTTTCTCCCAACTATTCTAACAGAACATTTAAAAACTATTATTATAGCTGCATTCTGTACTTATTTCATTTTAAAAGCACACTCTAAACTTTATCTCCATCAGCAAATTATAAACTCCCAAGGGTTTAGCAGATCACATTTAGCACATTCTCAGAAATGTCATATCAATGCCAAATAAATATTTTGAATAAGGGGCTTAATAAATGATTGAAATGCCCAAGCACAATTCCAGCTGTGTAAAAGTACTCAATGAATGACATCATGCATATTGTGCATGCCCACTATTTACACAGTGGTAGGTGTAGTGCAAAGCATTGTCTGGGTTGTGGTGAACAGTCCGGTCAGTATGCATCTGGTGAGTAGAAGGTGGAATTATTTCAGAGATAGCCACCTATTACTCAAACCTCATTTCATTTCCTTCTTGGCACTTGGCCATGATGTATAACTCAGTCCCAATATGATCAGAACTCACCATGTGACTGAGTAGGGACAATGGATACAAGTCGTAGTAAAATATGCCATTTCAGGCCTATCCCATGGAATTATCCTTTGCAGTTCTCTGCTGTGTGTGTTTTTTTCTCTGTGGCTGAGCAATAAAGATGACTGAAAATCTAATTTTTTAAAAAATTATATTTTATTGATTTTTTACACAGAGGAAGGAAGAGAGATAGAGAGTTAGAAACATCAATAAGAGAGAAACAAAGATCAGCTGCCTCCTGCTCACCCCCTACTGGGGATGTGCCTGCAACCAAGGCACATGCCCTTGACTGGAATCGAACCTGGGACCTTTCAGTCCGCAGGCTGAGGCTCTATCCACTGAGCCAAACCGGTTTTGGCTGAAAATCTAAATTTTAAAATTCTGCGTTCCTAATGAATGCATGTAGTGGTCTCACCCAACCCCCTCTCCTTACCTTAGACTATGAAATGAGTTGGAAACAATCTTTCATTGTATTATTCCACTGAAATTTGGATTGGTTTTAGAGCACTTGACCTGCCCTTATTTATATATCCTCACAAAATTATAACTCAGTGAAATTATAACTTAACTAGAGGCTGGGTGCAAGAAAGTCATGTACTGGGCGACAGGAGGGGGCCCCTCAGCCTGGCCTGCACCCTCTCGCAATCTGGGACCCCTCAGAGGATGTCCATTGGCCAGTTTAGGCTGATCCCCTTGAGCAGTCAGAAATCCCTCTTGCAGTCTGGGACTCCTCACTCCTAACTATCTGCCAGCAGCTGAGGCAGAAGAGGTTCCCGCTACCGCAGCTGCGCTCGCCAGCTGTGACCCAGGCTTCTGGCTGAGTGGTGCTTACCCCTGTGAGAGCACACTGACCACCAGGGGGAAGCTCCTGCATTGAGCATCTGCCCCCTGGTGGTCAATGCACATCATAGCAACTGGTTGTTCTGCCTTTTTTTTTTTTTTTTTTGTATATTAGAGTTTTATTACATGGATAGGATAGGATAGGATAGGATAGGATAATGTCATACCACATTTTATCTTTCCTTTAGTTATAGAATATAATTTTTTCACCATAGAGTACTATATTAGAACTTGTAAACTGAAATCAAACTCATGTAATAAAAATTAAATGTCATTTTATGAAATTAGGCCTTGGAAAAGGAAGCCATAAAAATGTAGGACCATAGGACTGGTTCCTGGAAACTTTTTTTTTTTTTTTTTTACTTGTTAATGTATATAGTTCTTTCAGGCTATATCTCTTTTTATGAAATTGTAATAAGACTCTGTTTTATGACTAAATCTGCTTTATGTTGCTACTTGTCATCTATTTCTCTGTCTTTTCCAATTCATTCAGCTATTTAAAAATTGAAAGCATATCTGACTTGCCATTTCTAGGGACTAATTGGTACTTCTGCTAATTGCATGCAGTACAATATCAGTATAATGGCAGTCATCTTGTTTTGGGTCATAAGGCTACTGGTACTCTGGTTCTGTAACAAGTCTTTTCATTACTACATAATATCCTTTTGTGGGTTTTTAAATTTTATTTTCAGGTATTAAGTGGTGTCCCCTTGAGTCTAAGAATTGGAAATGTTAAGAGTGACACACCTATTTTGTTGACTTTTCACTTCATACTTTCATTACCTAAATATTCTTTCAGATTATTTTATCTGTTGTTAATTTGGAAAATACAAAACTCTTATCTCTTAATTGTTTTTGCAGGTTGGCTCTAGTACAGGAAATGTACTGATGTTCTTAATGTTTAATGAGAAAATGAAATTTTCAGGCATAAAAGTCAATTATAGATTTTCAGTTTGTTTGGAATAATTATGAAATTGGAACAGCTGCGATAGTCACAACTTTGGAATTTCATCTTTAGATAATGTTTAAGGTTTATCTTGTTTTCTAAAATATTTTAAGTTAATTTTGTAATAGTTTCTTTTTTTATACATTTCTATCATTTATGTAATTTATGGGACAATTTTGATATGAATTTAAATATCTGGTTATGTTCCGAGTAGCAAAAATGTTGAAATAAAACAAAATTTTGCAGCAACACCAAAAAAGTTTGAGTCTATTTCTATCTATACAAATCTTAAAGGACAAGAGTATTACTTTTCTTTAAACTTATCTTAGCGTGTAATGTTCCTTTGTACTTGAAACGTGTAAGATTCCATTAAGAAAAGCTTTCAGAAAAAATGTCTCAAAGATAAATTGTTTTACTCTAAAAGAAAGAATTGAATCAGAGTAGAAAACTCATTGAATTAGAAAACTGAGGACTCATACTTTAGTTCTGGTTGTTAAACTGGGTGCCATTAGGCGAGCTTTTTGACCTTCCAATTTTTATTCCCTCTCCTGAAAATCATTCGTTTAACCACTCTGTACAATGCCACATTAACAAGTATTATGTTAGAACTGGGTTTTTCAGTTCCTCTGGTTTTCAAAAATATCAATATTAAGGTCAGAAGTTATGCCCTAGCTGGTTTGGCTCAGTGGATAGAATGTTGGCCTGTGGACTGAAGGGTCCCAGAATCGATTCTGGTCAAGGGCACCTACCAGGTTGTGGGCTCAATCCCCAGTGGAGGGTGTGTAGGAGGCAGCTGGTCAATGATTCTATCTCTCCCTCTCCCTTCCTATCTCTGAAATCAATTATATATGATATAGATATATAGATATCTATATCATATATAATATATATCAACATATAATATATATTATATCATAAAAACAATCTCTCTGAAATCCAAGATTCTTGAAAAAAAATTCAATGATGCAGGTGGAAGTCCAAGAGCAGAGAATTATGGGCAAAGACAGAATAAACAGGTCAAAGAAAGCAGGTTTCAGAAGGCCCTCCAAGCACATGAGCTCCTAAGAATATTCTCTGAGGACAGGGGACATGGGAGGAACCAGTATGAAATAAGAGGTGAGAAAGAACCCTGTCTTGTGTCCCTGAGCCTTGGCATTCAGTATGTTTTTCTATCACCTGTGTTACAATGTACTGTGTCTTTAAAAAAAAATGACTGAGGTATTATTGAAATATTATATTAGTTTCAGGTGTGCAATGTTATTACTCAATATTTGTATATGTATTGAAAAATGTCCACCACAATAAGTCTAGTTTGCATCTTTCACCAGAAATAGTTATACATTTTTCTCTTGTAATAGGAACTTTTAAGATCTAGTCTTAGCAACCTATTGCATATATATTGCATATACAATATATAATAGTATCAACTGTAGTCACTATGGGGCACAATATATCATGACTTTACTTATTTTATATTTGGAAGTCTGTACTTCTTAAAATTAAGTTTATTGGGGTGACATTGGTTAATAAGGTCATATAGGTTTCAAACATACATTTTCATGTTATATGACCTCTCTATTGCATTGGGTACCCACCATCCACAGTCAAAAACCTGGTCCTTTTTTAATCCCTTCACCTATTTTTACTTGTCCCTCAACCCCCACTTCTGGCAACCACATGTTTTGTGTATTTCTGAGCACATTTTTCCCTCCAAATACTGTCTTACTATATATATATATATATATATATATATATATATATATATATATATATATATATATATGGTGTCTTCTGAAACCTGTGACCTTTTATGAGAAATGTAAGCTTTGAGCTTGAATACCCATTTTCTTTTGAATTTTTAAAAACGAATTTCTAATTTTTAAAACGTCCTTTTTGTTTCTTGGTATCTTATTTTAATATTTACTTCCTTTACCCTTTAAAAATAAATTTTAAATTGTTTTATTATTTGATAATGTTAACCTACCAAGTTTCATCAATTTAATTTTTGAATCAACTTGTATATTACTTTAATTTATTATTATAATATTTATTTTATCATTATAACATTAGCTATTTGGTTCATCTGTTTTATTATATTTCAATCATTTTTACTAAAGTTTTCTTAGCTTCTATTTTTATATAGTCTAATTTATTTCATTGCACTTTAGTTGTAATTTGGCCTGATTCATATTTCTTCTTATTTTATTCCACTATTCACTTTGTTTTAATCTATAAAAGTATTTTGCTGATGTTTTGCCTTATATTTTTATAGGGCTTTTGGGGGTTTTTTGAGGCTGGGGAGAGGGGGTTGGTCTATTAAATAACTAAAGTTACTTTTTTTCCCTGCAGAAAACAAATTTGTTTGTATACATGGTACTCACTTGCTCGTTTGGTAAATGAACCTAACCTTCCTTCCTATGAACCCACCTTGTTTCCCCATCCTCAACACTTGTGCTTGAGGCTAGATTTTCTCCTCGTCTAGTTCAGAAGTGGTGCTTGGGAGCTAAGACTTTCTAACCATTTCATTAACACCTCTGGCCAAAATAATTAGGATAGAGATACAAAGATCTCAGTAAGAGGCCACGGGAAACAGATTTCTTTTTCTGTGGTATTTATGGGGAAAGTACTCTAGCTATTCCATCGGGGTATGAAAAGGAAAGCCTGTTGCCCTTGGATCATGAGGTAAGAACCAGCTCAGAACTCAACAATGAAGAAGAGTTAAAAATGAAGACAGAAAATTACATGTTGATTAAAAGTTCTTAAAGCGCAATGTTACCTGTGTTAAAAGATAAACTGAGGCATATAAACAATCTTAAGAGTTTATCTGAGCAAAACTTGATTTGACTTTTATAGAGATAGTGCAGGAGCAAAAAAAGAAAATTGTTGATTGGACATAACTTAAAGCCTAGTTGGCTGTGATTGGTTGATCTTAGCATTTTTATTTTTGTAACCTTGGGGCATTTACTGGATTAGATTCGGGGTTTGCTTACTTAGGCTTCCAGTTCAGTGGAATGCAGAGGAGGAAAAAATTGTTTCCTCTCTCCTTTAAGGTTCTTGGCTTTGTAAGTGTCTTAGTTTCTTTTTTTTTACTTTCTTCATTTTTTTATTTTATTTCCTTTTCATTTCTTTCCTTTTCCTTCCTTTTATTTTTTTTTCTGCTTAGGCAATCTTGAATCTGTTTTTCACTCACTTAAAGATTCTTAATCATTATTCTCCCATAAATACAGAAACTAGAACTCTTACACATTTATTACCTTCTCATAAAAAAATTATATGTATTTTGGAATGTAAGTTATATATAAATTAAAAGTATACTAAGAACACAACACAAATTATAAGCAAAATAAGGAGTTGTGGCAACAGTGCCAAAATATTTAGGACAAGGATTTGAGTGGGACTAAAAAGGATAGTAAGAATTAAGATAAAATCACCAACTATACAAATGTGGGCCAATGGGACTTTAAATCTACCCTCAAACATTTTAATTTTTATGACTTTGATTTAAATAACCTGACATACTTTGTTTCTGTGTTGTAGTATTTAATTTTTTTTTAATCTTCACCTGAGAATATTTTTCCATTGATTTTTTGAGAGAGTAAAAGAGAGAGAGAAATATCAATGTGAGGGAAACACATTGATAATTGCCTCTTGTATATGCCCTGACCAGGGCCCAGGCTGGGGAGGAGTCCCTAACCCAACCAAGGAACGTAGCCTTGACTAGAATCAAACCCGGGCCACTTCGGTCCCCAGGCTGACACTCTATCCACTGAGCAAACTGGCTAGAGCAGTATTTAACTAGTTCAAAGTTAATATTCAACTTGGCACTATGAAAAATATTTATTTTTTATTGACTTTTAAATGTGGTGTTAGTTTTATATCTGATATCTGACTCTAGAACTAATTATCATGCCATTTGGAGAAATATATATGTTTACCATGGTGTTTTCAATGTGATGCTGCCTTGAGAAAACTCCATAAAGCTGGCCAATCAAGAAGACAAATTGTCTATAGCTGTTTTTTAAATTCCTATTAACACTCTAGCCTTACCCAACTCCTTCATTTATCCTTCTGTTTTCAAAGGAGGTCTTAATTACTTCCATCCCCATTTCCGATGTACATGCTTCTTTATTGCCATTCTTTCATTAGAATAAATCCTCCAACCCATTCAAGGACCTGACACTTCACCACTGATTTACAAGTGATTCCATTTTATTAATCAGATGTTTGCTGTGGTTTGAGTATATCTATGTTGCCATTGCTGGTAACTGTTTGTGAGAGGACCTATACCTTTATCCTCATTTCTTGGAAAACATACAGGTACATTTTCAGCAGTTGAGGATAGCTGAAATTAAAAAGAACTAGGAAAAATAGAAAATCTTGTAACTGTCTTGAAATGAGTCATTATTTTATACCATTGGCTTCACAAGCTATAGTTGTAGTGGGGATAAAGTGACTTAACAAAGATTTGTCTGAAACTTTCCATAAGAAATTTTTTCTGTACTAGAGGCTTGATCACAAAATTTTTGCAAAGGGTTAGGCCCTCTCAGCCTCAGCCAGCCCTCACAGCCTTGGCTGGCCTTGGTAGCCCCAACTTCATCCTGAATGTCATCCAGACAGTGGTCCGGAAGGATGTCCAGAGGGTCATTTTGCTGTTTGGTCTAATTAGTATATTAGCTCTTTATTATATAGGATAGATTCAAAGTACTCCTGAATTCACTATGATAGGATCAGGCTATAACAACACAGCACAATATTCTAAAGTCAAAATGTACAACACAAGAAACCATATTAAACAACTAAAGTGGCTGATTTTCATATTTTTTTGAGTTCAGAAAACTCTTCTTTAAAATATATGTAAGATATGCTAAATAATTTATCTCAACTAGCAGTTGGTGTGTTATACTCTTTTCCATTTTTAGTAAATAATTTTCTATTGTCACTTTGTATGTCACTTAGTAAGAACTATTAATAATAGAGGGGGAGAATGATTTGTCACCCCAAAATATGACTCTTAGATATCATTATTTTAAGATGTTTATTTTTACAACAGCCTGGATGGAACCAAGAGTATTATGCTGAGTGAATAAGCCAGTAGAGAAAGATGAGTATCACATGATCACACTCATATGTGGACTCCAATAAACCAAATAAACTGATGATCAAAAATAGACCCAGAGTCATAGAAGCATGGAACAGACTGTTGAAAGCCAGGGGAAAGGCAGGTGAGGGTGGGAGGGAAGAGATCCACCAATGAACTTGTATGCATATTTACATAACTTGTAGACACAGACAATGTGTCCTGGGAGTGGGCACTGGGCAGCCTGGAAGAGGTTAATGTGGGGGAAAAGGAGGACCCATGTAATACTTTCAACAATAAAGATAAAAAAATAATAATTTAGATGGAGAACCTGCTCAAGAAAAGGAGTTATTATCTTTGATAAACTATAGTTTAATAAGAATCAGTCTGTGACAGACAGGGAGGGTCCTGACAAGACCCTTTTGATCAAAGTCCTTTCTGGGTCCCATTGTTAAAGATGGCCCAGAAATCATTTGTTTACCAAACATTTGAACTTCCCTCTCAGTGTGTATTTTCTGTCTTTTGAAGTCCCAAACACTAAGACTTCTTTCTCCTTAGCTCAACATGGCAGATAAACCTCAAATGCCTGATTTGCCCTGGACTCCATATTTTTATGGAACACCTGTATGTACCTACATAATAAATGTGGTTGTTTTCTTCTGTTTGTTTTGTGTCAATTTGAGTATTAAACTGGCCAAAAGAATTTAGAAAGGCAGAATAACATATTTTTCTCCAATACAGTAATTTGTATCATGTGTATGAATAGGACAGATATATTTCCCAATTACATATCTATAAGTTTAATTTAGGTTTAATTCTAATTTTTCTATACATACCTGGTTCTTCTTAGACACAATAGGCATCAAATTTGAAGGAATGTTGGTTTAGGAAAACCATTGTTTTGCGTGCAGAAATGTTTCAGTTTCTACATCTTTGACATTTCTATGCATCTAAATGGTTCTTCCCATAGGCTCATTATAAAACATTTCACTCCTACCTATCTGGCTATAGTTTTACTTAAGAAAGTTAGGTAACATAAACTATTGATTTTGTTAAGATGTAATAGCCTTCTAGATTAAAAGATGGAAACATTTTTTATAGTGTTATACTAACAGGGTAGTATAGCCAAAATTGGGGCTTACAATCATAATTTGCACACACACACAAAAAAAACCACATCTATTTAGTTAGTTCAGCCACCTTCTCCTCCAAAACATAACATAACATATTTACTCTTAGCATCACTATCATTTATTTCACTTCAGTTCTGCATCTTTCCCCTGTATCACTGCAATTGTCAGTCTCTTCCTCTCTTGCATTTCCCTGATCCATTATCTTAGAACAATGAAGACAGGCAAAAAGAATCATTTGAATGCCCAGGTCATGTAGAGTAAAAATAATTAGCATGATCTTAAGGGCCCTGAATGGACTACTCTCTGCTAAGTTCTCCCATTTTGTCTCTTATCACTTAACTATCTTATATGCTGCAATCACACTGGCCAGCTGCCAGTTTTGTACCTAATGAGCTCTTGTCCACAAAAGAGATTCACCATTTTTTTTCTATTTGCCTCAAATTATCTTCCCCAAAGTCTTCTGGTTTCTGACTCTTTTTTGTCCTTCAGGCTCAACTTAAGTGGTACCTTCTTACAGAGCATTGCTCTGACTATCCTCCCTAAATCAGAGCCTCTCTATCTTATTTTTAATTGTATATTTTCTGACTCTTCCCTAAAATGTTAATTCCATATGTCAAGAACTCTTTCTTATATTCACATAGTAGAGGATCAATATGTACCTTACACATAATAGACAATCAATCTGTACCTAGAAAAAATATGAATAAATTATGAAAGGAGGGGAGTTTGCCTTATTCTTCTCATCACTAAGTCTTTGACTCCCATTCCAAATTTACAAATTTCAGAGATGCAAAGCAATGTCAGCAAAAGAGACAGGTAAGATGTAAAATTAAAGAGCATGCCCACCACACACACAAAAAAAAGTCATTTCCAAATACTTCACTCACTAGCTATGACATTGCAACTGGAGAAAACTCCTATGCAAATTCAGTCATGCAAGCCCCATTTAGCTCAGGAAAATGTGTAGAAATTGATTGAGTGAGCAGCTGGCTATATTGTAGTCAGGCTCTCTGGAAGTTAATTGGAAAGTGCTGTAAAAAACCCTGACATTGTACATGTAGCTCTACTGACTTCCATTGTGCCTCAGACGCTCATCACAGGCAGTTGCTCTCCACCATTACAAAATAACTGAATGCCTCTGTGTCTCTGAGGACTCTCATCAGTAGCCTGCTAAGAAAATGGAGGAGGGGGTGATGAGCCAGAGCTTAAACTTTTGTAGTTGGAAAGAAGAAGCCCTAATCTTATAAGTTTTACACTTCCTTTGTGAAATATTGTTATTACTTCCAAGTTCTCTTTTTATATTGTTCTCATGGGAAATCTAGCATTGAAATGAAACTACTTTATTTTTTTGTTGGTTTGTTTATTCAATTTCTTCATATGTAAGTGGGGTCCTACCTGCTTCAGTAAGTTGTTGTATGTATTAAATGATTAAATTGATATAAAATGCTTGGCAGAGTATCTGATAATTAATATTTAAATTTATTCACTGATAAAGGTGGAATAGGGATTTGGGGAAAGTTGGTGAGAAAAGTTTGAGATGTGTAAGATAAGGTTGACTTGAATCAGTGGGTCTTAGAGTTCAGGAGAAAGATCTATGCTAAAAAGTATTATGGAATCATTAGCATACATACAGTTATTGAAGTCTGTATAGTCCTGATAACTTAGGGAAACAGCTGGCCACAAGGAAAAAGCAGCATTTAAATAGTGAGGACACTAAAATGCTGACAAACAATAATTAGAGGAAAAGGAGGAGTAGTCAAGAAAAAGAAAAAAGAAAAAAAAAGCTTTTGTACTGCTGAAGTGCTAGACTCCATCAAATGCTGCAAAGGTTAAGTAAGAGGTGAATGTTTAACAAGCACCTCTAACTTAACATGCCCAAGAGAGGATTTGTGATTTTTGTCCATCACCATGGGTACCTTTCTTGATAATTCTCTTGGTTGTACTCTTTCCTCTTCAATCCCATGGTGATCCAATCCTTCAAATACAATAATAATAATAATAATTTAAGCCTTTTCCATCAACTATACCAGTAATCCCTAATCAATAAAAGAATACACAAAATCATTGTTTATTATGGAGATCACAATACTAAATAGAATTGAAATTTTCATACCTGATAAATCCCCAACTTAAGCTGCTTGCCATGCTTCCAGGCATGTAAAAGGGTACTAAACTAATAATAAGTATACAAAAATGTTGCTGAACTTAAAAAAAAAATTCAATTAATCATGATGGGAAGGTGTGAAATTTTTATAGACTAGTTAATTTTAGAAATAAAATATTTTGCATGTTCACCACAATCCTAAATGTTTCTAGGGGAAATGTTTTGACAAACTCAAGATGCTTCTCAAATATTTCAATAAATGGCTGCATTGTGTTAACATTTTATTTAGGACATTTTCTTTCCCTCTATTCATCTTATTTACAATCCATTAGGATTATTTGTATATTTGTTTCTCCTGGAAAAGCAGTCTGGTTTTTACTTTCCAATTACATTAGTTAAGCATTTGATGTATGTCCTCTTTTCATTCTGGCTTCCTGAATGTTTAGATATAAATATGAATCACATTACCTGTGTTGACCAAATTTGAAATCTCTTAACTTGGCTCTGCTGATACATATTCTATTAATTCATTAAATATGTCTTTTGTTGTTGTTGTTGTTTTTGTTTTGTTTTGTTTTGTTTTGTTTTTGTGTGGGTGTTTCAATATGCCTTTTGTTATAAGCTAGCTTAAATTCTCTGAAGAAGAATTCTCTTGTGACCAATACTTTATTATAAAGATCTCTAATACATGTACTACAGCATGTCACTTGAGCTCAAAGTCTAAGTTAAGATCTTTGTTCCTAAGACAAAGCAAATATATTTGATTTGTAAATGTCCAAATAAATAGCTTGAATGAGTTAAAGCTGAGACACATGTCTGATTAAAGAAAGGGACAGCTCTAGAGTGGTTCTTTCTATACTCCAGGCCGACATTGATACAGTAATTGGTCCAAAATGCTCAAGGACACCTAATGTACCTGGGTTAGGTGAGCCTGAAGGAGGGCCAGCAAAGGATGAAGAAAAGACAAAGAGAATAAGCTGGGTCTAGTTGGATTTGCTGTGCATGACTGAGACAACAGAACAGACCCAGACTGCAAGCTGAGCTTTTTATTTTATTGTCAGAGGTAAACAAGGTAGTGGTCACCATACTTATAATGTTCTTATGAGTTTCACTTGTTTTGGCAGCCCTTGCTGCACCTCCCACAGCCCATTAGCTACCCAGGAAAGATCTAGGGAGCAGTCACAAGATCAAGCTTAATTATGCTAAGAGGGCTTGCCCTGTAAGCTGAGACTTATTTACAGCTTTGCCAGCAGGTCAGTCTGAGGCTTAACCCTATAACTGCTCCCTACAACCTAACATCAACAAAAAAGTCCAAATCAAAACAAACAAACAAACAAACAACAACAAAAAAACAATGTTGTTCAAAGTCCAAGAGTCCCAGGAGGAAAGACTGTAACACTATAAACAGAATGAGATATGGACATACGGGGATATGTTGTGTCTCCCCCTACAGGAGCCAAATTATAGGAAGGAGCACTGGGTCTCCAAAGATCACTCTGGTTAAATAGGTAAAGAGTCTTTGTTTGAAATCACTTCAACTCAGTCCTCAAGGAGCACCTGATATATGTCCCAGGTAGAAGTGAAGTCTATGGTAAAATTAAAGATCTGTGTCACTAGAGTCACTAAAACTATTCATGTGGATCCCCCTTTCAAAGAAGCTGAACACCATCCTAGAAAGCCATTTGCCTGCGGCTGGGAAAAGGAATGGAGGCTAGAGAAATGAGTGAGATAATACAGCAATCTAGGTGTCCAAAGTGAGAATAAAGGTCTCCCTCTATGGAAGACCCTAACGATGGTAGGCTAGGGGAGAGTCTTTGACATCCTGCCACTTAACAGAGGGGTATTAAGTCAATAATAATAAAGAAACCATTTAAATGATTTTGTATAAGACTCAGAAACAGTTAAAGTCTATGGGAATATTCTGGAGATGTATAACAAAATATAATAAAATCTGAGTGATTTCCTCATTTCCCATATATTCATTGACCTACAGTAACCTAGCATTTCTCTACTCTCATAACAAAGTATGATAGAGTGGTTCTTTCTATACTCTCATATTTTCAAATATAATGGATTCCTTTTTTCATCATTTTATGCAATTAATGCAACAAATATTTGTGGAATGCTCGCTAAACTTCAAGAAGTATTCTAGTTGACTGCGATACAATAGATAATATTCTAGTAGAGTGGAGAGGTTAGGGAGGCATAGAATGAAAAGTTTTCCAGTATGTTTGTGTATATGTGTGTTCTTAGGCTTCCTAAATTTATGCCAGAAGTGTGGGTGAGGTTTTTAAGCTATTTTCTAGGGGATGTAAAAATAAGTTAATTCTATCACAAACACATCCATCCCTGCCTGTACAGTTAAAATTACCAAAGGAGATAAATGACATATACACAAATTCAAAGGAAAAGTACAAACAAGTTACCATTTTATTTTAGTCTAGGCTTGTGACCAATACTTTATTATAAAGATCTCTAATACATGTACTACAGCATGTCACTTGAGCTCAAAGTCTAAGTTAAGATCTTTGTTCCTAAGACAAATCTTGCCATAAGTCAGATTCCAATGACCCAAGCAATGAGCACTCTCTAAAATTAAAGGTAAAATGTATCAAAACTGAGGGTGCATTGTACCCTGCATGGTGCGAGTGGTTCTCAATTGTCCCATCACACATCTTGTCGGAGGGTCTCAGTGACAGTGGGGATACATGGCACCTCCCATCATCTGTTTCACACATGAATACACAGTGTTGTACTTTAGCCTATAGCAAGTTTACCAATATGTTTGCATAATGGTTTGCACTCACTGAGTATGTTTTCTATGAGATTTTTTTAAAAGGCATGACCCACAGTCTAACAAAAAAAGCAAATAAATAAATCTCTAAGTACATCATTCACAAAATGATGTCAACTTTCCAAAGTTCTGCACAATCAATAATGTGCCATGTATATATGGAATGACATTTTTTGGCTTAAACTATGATTTTTTTGTATTTTCTAATTCACAATATTTGTGATGAAAAAAACGTAGACAGTAAACTTGAACAATGATAGTTACCTAATAACTCTTTTCCCAGAGATAATTTCTATTAGCATTCTGAATCACATATATTTTTAATCTTATTAGGCATATAATTCACATTTAAACAAAGGTAAAAATAACCCTGGAAATACTTGTTTTCTACATACTCTTTCCATATAATACATTATGAGTATCTTGCTATGGCATTTAATATTCTTCTACATTATTTTAAGAATACTGTACTTTATTCGATTTATGATATATTGCAATTTACATCAATAATATCATATCATTTTGTTATGATGTTTTAAGAATATGTTTTTATTGATTTTAGAGAATGAGGAAAGGAAGAAGAGAGGGTGGGAGCAAGGGAGAGAGAAAGAGAGAGTGAGAGAGAATTGAGAAACTCTGATAGGTTGCCTTTGGCACACACCCTGACTAGAGATCAAACTTGAAACCTGGGCATGTGCCTAGACAGGAATTGAACCAGCAACCTTTCAGTGTACAGGATGATCCTCAACCAACTGAGCCATACCAACCAGGGCATAATATCCTATTACTAACTTCACATTGTTTGCACATTATCACTAGTATAAAATATTATATACAATCTTCTGAAAAAAACCTTTTTATGCACTTACCATTAGTTTATTAGGATAAATGCACGTGAGGCAGAATTATTGGGTCAAAAGTAACATATTTTTTTAAGTGTTTTGGTGTAAATTATTAACATTTGTTCACAAAAGTTGATACAAATATAAAATCCCCCTAGAAGAATATGAATGTGTTCATTTTCTACAATTTCTCAAACACTAAACATTTGCAATATATTATTTTCTTTGCAGTCTGATTGCTAATCTGCATTTTCATATTTGTTAATGAAGTTGAAATTAGTTTTATTAGTTAGCCATATGCATGTTTGGGGTAAAACACATAAAAAATTCTAAGAAAATAAAAGATTTAGAGGTTAGAACCACACCTGATGCTGAATTTGAGCTCAGAAAACAAGAAAATGAAAGTTCTTGGTAGAAAGGTTTCTATGTGCCATTAAATCATCTGCACTTCAACAAGACTATGTTAATAGCAAGTGACTGACCCCAATCAAAATTAGCTGAGACAATGAGGAAAATTATGTATTCATTTCCTTCAAACAACCGTAATAAGACACAGAAAACACTAGAACTAGAGATTTAATGCTCTCTCTCATATGTCATCTCTCATCTCTGCCCATTAGTTTTGTTCTGTAGATCGTAAGCTTGAAGTTGAAACATTATTTTCTGATTTTAAACTTAAGAATTAGTCTGTTTCCAGTTTCTTTGAAATTCCAGGACTAGAATGTGAAATGCTTTACCTGTGTCATATTTTTATCAAGGCAATTAGATGCTATAATTAACCGCTGTCACTACATTGTTGTAATAGAGAGAGATGAAATTTTCCCAAAGGCAAAGGTATTATCTTCAATAAAAACAGAAAAGCTGGTTAGACAATCACTATGTGATTACTACATGATAATTTTATCCATTTTCAGAGTCCTGTGTCCTGAAGATCTTGACAAAGAGGACTCTAATGAACCTCTTGTGGGTTTTATATCTGGAGATAAGAGGAATATGACCACTTGTTTGGATATCATTTCCTGTCAAGTCAGCTCATCCTACTAAGCATTGGAAATACAATGGCAGAATCTGGTAGGAATTTGGGGTGGGGGAAGGTGAGGAGGCATTTCCTTTTGCTTGTCCATCCAAAGGTGAAGATGAGAGATTCAGCAACCAAGTTTGTCTCTTCATCCAAAAAAAATTCATGTGTGTGCCTGTCATGTCTGGCCTACGACCAGTTGGTAATGAGAATTGGCATCATCATAGCACAGCTATGTATCCATGTGTTAGCTAGGTTTTGCTTATAAAGGCAAAATTAATCTAATGCTATGTTATCCACTTTATATTTTCAAACCATTAAGCCTGTATTAACCCAAATGTACTGTGAAGTGAACCTTAGTCAATCATTTTCCATATGAACCATGGGTATTTACCTAATTGATTAAAGTTACTAAGAATCAAAGATAAAATTGTATTTAAACACAAAAAAAGATTTAGTTGCATGGGCTATACACCATAATTACTTAGTAAAAGAACCAGTGACTACTCTTGTATAATCTGTGTCACATTTTCTTGTGGGCATTCTCAGTCTTAAAGGATTGGAAATGCAAATAATGTTTGCCCTAAAGATCCTAGCCAACCTACAACTATGTTCATACAAATTCCACATGTCTGCTCACAGATGACCAAGAGGTAAATACTCTGCTAAATTAGTGAAATCATGACTATAGATGCTCAATTTATAATTCCTGGTCTAAATGTTTCAAGTTCAACTGCAATATGGATTAATAATGATGCATTATCATTATACTTTAAAGGTAACTGGAAAGAAGTAAAAATTTTGGAAACAATTTTAAAGATGTATTTCCTTCATCAATAAGAATTGTTTAATTCACATAGGATAAAGCTTTTATGGAAATATAGACCAAAGTTTTAGAGAAATCAAATTAGAAACAAGAGTAGAAAAAAATAACAAACATTGCCCAAGTTCTCACTGTGTACTTACATGAAGGATCACTTTACTTGGTCTATAATCAATATGTATCCTTAGGTGAAAAATACTTAACATGTTATATATGCTACTTGTTTATTAATAACCATATAATATTTCAAAATAAATTATTTCTTAATTTCTAATTTAAAATATTGTATATCATAAATGTTATGCTTTGGAAATAATCCAATTGAAAACTTCTAGTCAGTCTTCTATGGACATATGAACCATGCTAACAGATTCAGGTACTATAGAATTTATCAAGAAATCAGGTTCCTAGCTAGGTAAACAGTTTAAAATGTTAATTTTTGAATTTGGAACTATGCAAACAACTTAATTGAGAACAACCAAACTATTATGGAAGAGTTTCACAATGATCATCAAATTGTAATTTACATGTCTTTATAACTGATTACAATATATGAAATGTGATTTAATTCCTATTCTTTGTCAACTCCTCCCTATTAAGGGTTAGTAACATATTGGCAAATGCGGCAAAACACTGATTCTAAGTGTTCCCCAACTGGCCTCATATGACTCTGTCCATCTTTTTGAAGAACACTTAATCCAGAAATTTCTGTTGAAATTTACTTAGAATCTCTTTCAAATACATGAACCATTTTTTCCTCAAAAACTTTTGATATTGCATAGTGTTCTGATCTTATTATCCTTTAATCTTACATTGTTTGTCTACAATGCTTAAATAATTTATTCATTAAATATATTAGAGCATCTATTATGTGTTAGTCAATGTGCTAGAAGTTAAGAATGCCAAATTAAATAGGTGTTGACCCTTTCTTTGAGATGATTAATCTATAGTGAGAGAAAGTGTTGGGTGTGTGTGTGTGTGTGTGTGTGTGTGTGTGTGTGTGAATTACTGTGGGAAGCAAAGAAAGAAATTACTTTGCTTGAGAATTGGGGGACCAAAAAAAAAAAAAGGTGGAGCAAAATGACATTTCTTCAGATTTGGACAGTAAAAATGAGTTTTTGTAGTGGAAAAGGCGGACAAAATAATACCTGGGGAATGAAATTATCTGTCAGAGTCTCTACTACACACACCATAAAACCAGTTTTCATTTTCTCACGAAATATGAACAGTGGGAAACATGAACCTGGATGCTTTTCTCATACCACGTTTTTCAGTATTTTCTCAAGGGTGCTTTCTCCCAGCCGTCCTCTCCTAAGGATCTGTCTGAGAGTTCACACTCTTAGACCCTCAGTAGCCATGCCAGGTATTATCTGTTCCTACTGGTCCTGCTAGCATGACAGTCACTACTGTTGATCCACGACCAATGTTGCCTTATCTTACTCCAGGTACTCTGTCATAATCCTCCTTACCACTTTTTTTCTGAGATAACTCTTCTGGTCTCCATGTCCTTCCCTCTTGGAATGGCAGTTTAATTGTATTCAATGGGTTTTCATGAAAGATAGGCATGTAGAAAATAGGCAATAAAAAGGCCATTGCCATTGCAAAGAAAAGAGATTTATCTTTATGCATTTCTGTGTAGGTTATGTAATATCATTTTTCCTTCTTTTTTATTTGAAGGAAATTTAGAATAAAGCAATCAAAACATTTTGAATTATGTTTAATAAAAATGTTGCTACTATTCCAGAATAATAACTCTATTCAAAATCATTAAATTGCTCATGTTCCACTATGTGGTCCTTACATAGACAACAGTGACTTGAATGGAAGAAATGGAGAAAAATCATGTTTATCTGATAAACATTTTTTTAATCTTTAAAAGGTTAAAAATTACTACCTAAACCTAATATAGATAGATAGATAGATAGATAGATAGATAGATAGATAGATAGATATAGATAGATATAGATATCTATATCAGACTGAATCTTATAAAATATTACTGTTGTAAATGCTATATATGATGCCAATAGTATTATAAGCTGGTATGCAATTGAAGGCCTTTTTATTTTTAAGAAAATAAAGGGATACTAAGAGTAGAAAGCCAATGGTTTGGTTTCATTTTCAAGTTTATATTCTATATAATAATATTTTGAGAGGTAAATGTGGGTTATTATAATATTTTATGTTTTTATATTTCAACAATATATTCAACTTAATGTCTTATTTGTACTTTTTTTTTTTAAGAAAAATCTCACAGATACAATTCATTATTGGTTCCTCTTATAATGAATGGTTTTGGTATTTCTGAATAGTTTTTGGCATAGTTTTTCATTTGAAAGGTATATTTTTTTACTTACATGAATGGGATTCAGATAAGGTCATCTTTAAGTATTTCTGTAAAATATTGTTAAGTATCAAATGATCTCACTTAAATGTGGAATTTAATGAACAAAATAGACTGATGAGCATAAAAGATCCAGAGACATTCAAGCGTGCAACATACTGATATATTTCACAATGAAAGTATATGCATATATGCATAGCCCATGGACAGACAATAGTGAGGGAAGGCATAGGGAAGAGACAGGAGCGGGGTGAAGGGAATTGGGGGGTGAGAGGGGGGGAAAGGGAACATCTGCAATACTTTCAACAGTAAAGATAAATTAAAATGAAAAAATACAGTAAGTGGAAAAGGATGGATGAATCTAATTGAAAGTTTTTAATTTTGTTCACATGCCAGTTCATTATTTTTTGTAACTAGTAAATATGGTCACTATATGAAAATATTAAAACGAAATTAATTTGTACATAGCTCCCATCCTTTACCCACAAAAAAAAATGCAGTATTTAATGGGACCAGGTGGCATGGGCTGGATTGCAGTGAAATTCTACATTAGCTCAAGCAGCCAGTCCTTTAGAAACTAAGAATTCAATTCCCCCAGCTCCTTGTTATATTACTTTTTAACACTTGTTATTAATTTTAATGAAAGTGATTAAAAGTAATATTCACTAAATGTTTTGGAAATTTTCCAAACTATGTTAAAACTTAATTGAAACGTGCCTAAGGCACTTAACATATATTAGCCTTACACTGAAGGTTGTTTGGTTTTTCATAGGACTAAGAAAAATTGTAAATAACAATAATGCCTGTGGGCAAGGGAGACTGGAAATTGCCAACCTAAGGGTAATGAAAATGACCTTTCTGCACAAATGTTACTGTTGGAGGTAAAGGGAATGAGCTACTTGAAAGTTATGGAAAATAACAAATAACAAGTGTTTGCATATCCCACTCCTACTTTGCAATGTCTTAACCTTTTACTTCATTTTACTTTTGTATCATATTTTGATATTTAATCTACTTTCTCTAGTTTTGAATTTAAAATATTTATCTTGTTGCCCTAGAAGGTTTGGCTCAGTGGATAGAGCATTGGCCCACAGACTGAAGATGCCCGAGTTCAAGTCTGTTAAAGGACTCATACCTCAGGTGCAGGTTCCCTGGCCCAGGTTGAGGTGTGTGCAGGAGGCAACCAATCGATGTGTCTCTCTCACATTGATGTTTTTCTCTGTCTCTCCCTCTTCCTTTCAGTCTCTCTAAAAATCAATGGGAAAATATCCTCGAGAGAGGATTAACCAAGTGTGTGTGTGTGTGTGTGTGTGTGTGTGTGTGTGTGTATCCATCTTGTTGATAGCATGACAAAAGGTTTTCTGATAGATATGTATGTAATTTGGTAATTTCTTTGGGGTTTTCTTACAAACTGAGTTGGGATAAATTGTGAATTATGCTTAAATGATAGCGAATTAAGAAAAAAAGAGGAACATATATATGTAGAAGATTATTTTGGGTTTATTTTACAGACACTCAATTTACTCTGGTGTTTCATAACACAACTTACTATTGTGCTTCATGTGCTGCTGCAAGGCTAACTAAAAAAGTAAAATAAAAAGAAATAAAAACATGCCGAGACCGGTTTGGCTCAATGAATAGAGCGTCAGCTTGGGGACCGAAGGGACCCGGGTTCGATTCCGGTCAAGGGCATGTACCTTGGTTGGGGGCATATCCCCAGAAGGGGGTGTGCAAGAGGCAGCTGATCGATGACTCTCTCATCGATGTTTCTGGCTCTCTATCTCTCTCCCTTCCTCTCTGAACAAAATCAATAAAATATATTAAAAAAAAGAAATAAAAACAGCTTCAGCCCACAATAATCTTATAGTTAAATTGGATAAGTATGGCATATTGACCAATTTAAAAATCACCTAAGTTATTAAAAATATCCCCCAAAATAAGTAGTTTAAATTAAAGGCAAACTTTGTTCTTGACATTTCCTTTACAGTTATGAAATTATCTTAATCACTTTTAAGTATAACAAATCATCAAAAATAGAATAATGGAAATTAAAGCACAAGAATTCTTCAAGACTTTCTTAGTTAATTAGCAAAAGGAGTTTTCTATACAAAGATTGAAAGTCACCAAACTCTATTGTTATTATTATAGACATGTACTGCTCACTAATTTTATTGGAAGGATAGACATTTTTCTCTGAAAGATATTAAACACACATTTAATTAGAAATGTTTGGGTTCACTTGAGAAATCAGGGTTCTTGTTAGCAAATCTTTTGTGCAAAGAAAAACTGTGGTTACAACAGAATATAAAGTCATGTACAAGGCAATTGAGAAGCTATATGCAAAGATACAAGAAAATATAAAGAAGCACATGTTCTGGATTCTTCTTTTCTGAAATAACCACAAATCGCATGAACAAAGGTGTACAAATAAATGAAAAGATATATACAGACAATAATTTTTATCAGACAATAGAGTGGTAATATTAATTTAAGGGACACAAATGCTTTTGAGATGCACAGAAATTAATGGGAGGGAAATTTTAATTCTCCAGAGAAAAGTCCATGACTAAAAGTAAATACTAACCACTAAGTAGGCCAGTGCTACTAAATAAGTTATGATTCAAGAAATGATTTTACTTATTTCTCTTGGTTTAATGGATAGATCCTAAAGTTGCCATCCTAAAGATTTATTTCACTGGCCTACAATCCTGGAGACCTCTAATTTTCCTTACTCCTGTGTGAAAGCCTTAAACCACGTGCGTCCTTTACTTGATACCACTAAATATCAACAACCAACTTTTCACCCGTGCAACCATAAGACCTAAGCAGAAAGCAACACAATGGAACCTGAAAAAATAACCTAAATTTACCACTCTAGTAACTGAAAAAGGAGAAAAGAAAAATGCAAAACAAAACAAAAAGCAATGAAAGACGAGTTCTTGAGTATATATTAGCAAGATTTCTGTTAAACATATTATCTCTTTTAATCTTGTAATTTATAATGTTTTGTTATGTCCCATTTTATATCCCAAACATGACAGAGATCTTAAAAATGTACAGCTGATATTTTAATCCAAGTTCAGTTTTTAATCTTCTCTCTAAATTTCAATAACCAAAGCAGCCAAATTCTAAACAAAACAAAATGAAAGATAACTGATTAAAAAAACTGTAAAACCCATTCATGTAATTCACACACAATATAAAGAAAACCTGATTTTTTTTTTACCTCCTTACAAAGTTTGTGTTGGTTTGAAATGTAAAAATGAAGGTTTCATCTGATGAACAAATAAATCCCTTCCAAAACAGAAATCTGAAGTTATTAAAAAAAAAAAAAAAAAGATCTCTATTGATTATACAAGATCTGTACAGCAAAAGATGATTAGGGTTCAGTAGCTAGCCATACAAGTTGACTTCAAAGAGGATGGCAAAAATGTCATGCTATAGATAAACTGAGCAATGCAAAGGTCAGTTTAGTATCCTATCTGAAAGCTCACCAATGACAGCCTTGGGAAGGATGTGAACTCCTGTGTTTTGAAGTTTCCTTGTGTGCTTAATAATTAAAAGAATTCTTTTTACTATAGTTACTCTTGCTCCAAATATATGCCCAACATATAAAATAAAAACTCCTTGACCACTCACAATTCATTGACCTATGCCTTTAAGCATTCAGGCCTCATCAAAAGCATTCTCCAAACCAAGGAGTTAGCAAAAATTAACCCTGAGGTCCTGAAGATAAACAAAGGAACCTCCTGGATCTTGGAAGAACTCATGCTGCAACCTCTCTTTGCTCAGCATCAGTGAAAATTATTGCAACGTGAATATCATGTTAATTACTCTATGGTATTGAGTCAAAATTGTATCTCTACCATGCTAGTTAATTTCAAAACTAGTTTGGAAGACAAAAAAAAAAAAAGGCTTTTGTTTACACATGAAACAATGGCTATCCTGTCTGCTGATCTAATCACTTCAAGCTTAAAGGTCAGGAGGTCTGACAGCCTTAGAGCCAGAAACACATTAAAAATTCATACACTCAAATCAAATACCTATTACTTTTTTTGACCCTGAAAAGTTAAATAAATAAGGTCATAAAGAATTAAAGAAAACATAGTAGTGCCAACCATGCTGTCATTTTTAATATGTCTTATACAGAAGCTGTCATTAGGTTCTGAAATTTTATTTACTTTATTTCAGAACCTAATTAATTAAAATCCATAAGTATCCCTCATTGTCCTTTGTTTCTAAAATTAATACAAGTTTAAAAATGGAATCCATGTTTGCTTAAGAGCTTAAATGTGTATTAGCTTAATTTATGCAAAATCAAATGGAGAACTAAGAAAAATTATCTAAATCAATCAACCAAAAACAAAGTTTTGCAGCCCCCGTATGTCATGAATACTATTTAAAAAAAAAAAAAAAAAGATATTTTCTACTCAAATTTTACAGATGATACATTCAGTTCTTTGTTTTAGAGGTTTAAAGCTAGGCATGGAATTTAGGCTAATGGAGTACTGTGGTCAGCAGAAAAATGGCCCCTCCAAAGATGTGCACATTTTGAACTTTTGGGACCTGTGAATATGTTACCTAGCAAGTGGGAATGACAGTTGCAGTTGGAATTAAGGTTACTGATAAGATGACCTTCAAATAGGAGAATTTCCTGCTCTAGTGTAACCACAGGGACCCTTACAGTAAAGAGGACAGCAGGGCACTCAATGTCAGAGGGATGAAGCATGAGAAAGGCTCTGCTGGCCACTGCCCTTGCTGGCTTTGGAGGTGGAAGAGATGTCTGTAAAGGCTGGAAAGGTAAAGGAAATTCTGTTTCTGGTTCTTACATGCTGTCAGTCTGTCCAAAGTGCCCTAGGCCAGGAAGGCCTCTGCTGCAGGCATTTTCCTTCATGGGTTGGGAGATCCAGGGCATGGATGAGCAGGAGCCTTTGCAGGTATCAGAAGTTCATATATCACCAATACCGGTTTGGTTCAGTGGATAGAACGTCGAGCGTCGGCCTACAGACTGAAAGGTCCCAGGACCTTGGTTGCAGGGGTGTGCAAGAGGCAGCTGATTGATGATTTTCTCTCTCATCAATGTTTCTAACTTTCTATCCCTATCTCTTCCTCTCTGTAAAAAATCAATAAGATATATATTTTAAAAAGTTCATATATCAGACACATCTCTCTGTATGCCCCAGATATGCCTGCAACGTTACATGTTTCCCTGAAAATAAGACATCCTCCGAAAATAAGACCTATTTACAGGTTTCCTTCTGAGTGAAATATAAGGCATCCCCTGAAAATAAGGCCCCCCTAGGCTAAATATGAGAGATTTGGTCCACTGATTCTGAAAGAAATGGAGTCAGAAGAAATTCACCAGGAAATTCAGGAATTGAATTGTTATGATGATGTTCCAGAAGATGATGACATGATTGTCATTGAATAAATGAGTAAATTCTTGATACTATAGGATTCAATTTGTCTGGTTTGTGTTGACAACTACAGTACTGCCATACCATATACAGGTAATAAATTTCCTTTCTTTTCATTTAACAATAAATGTGTACAGTATTCTTCTTCATGTAAAAACAAGACATCCCCTGAAAATAAGACCTAGCGCATCTTTGGGAGTAAAAATTAATATAAGACACTGTCTTATTTTCGGGGAAACAGGGTACATAGGAACATGGCTCTGTCTCTTTTCTTTGCTGTTATTGGGCTGTCACCAGATTCACAGGGCGATGAACCTGGAATTAAACCAGCAGCAGAAAATTCAACCGCTTTGATAGAAAAAGAGGTGAGCAATGGCATTTCTTCAGAGTGGATTTTCTCATGGAGGAGCCTTCATCTTGATACACTGCTCTTAACACAGCAAAAACTGACAGGTGTCATTGACTCAGTTGCTGGTTTCCCTTGTGGCTTCGTTTCCCGGGGTCCCATCAGTGGAGTTAATAGAGCTGTTCTTCAGTGCCATGGCAATCTGGACTCCTCAGTTCCCCTAGCGTTTGGTTCTCCCCCCCCCCCCCTCCCACACACACACACAGAAAAGCTAAAACGTTTGTAAATCTGGACATTGTAACCTTTCGAACCAATGAAGGCGTGACACACAGCTCTTGTTAACAGGAAATGATGGATGTCAGGCAATTCATTGATAACCTCCCCAGTTGATGGACATCCCTAAGGGGGCTTGTGTAGAAGTACACACCAGCATTATTGTAGTGGAGGATAGGCCTTGTGCAGTGCCTGATACTGAAATGTGTAATGTTTGCAGCATTTAAGTGGTTTTGCAAATGCATACCAATGACAGACTGAGTAATATCCCCTCATGGGAAATTTATGATCTATGAAGTTTGCATACATGTGTTGTAGGTATATCATCCAGAATAGACTAGTATTAAAATAGCTGAAGCAGCTAGCTTCTTTTCCCCACATATATTTCAGCAAAACAATGAAATACTGCAATCAGATTTTCTATTACATCATTTGAAAATTGTCACTATGCTTAATGAAAGCTTCTTTGGGTATAAGTGAGCAGATAAGACAGAAATGATTTATGAATGTTCTGATTTGGTCTATGGACTTATTCCAAAATTACTTGATCACTAGACAGTATCTGTATTTTTATCTATATTTACATATACTTAATGATTATAAGACATAAAAAATGAGAGTTTATTGCATTATTCCTAGTAATAGGGATACTGATTCAAGTGTCAATAAAAAGTAATATTGATCTCTTCAATTAATGGCCCTTTTATTTTGAGGACCAGGCTTTTCTTTCCCTGTTATAATTCCTTAATATCCTTTTTCCTCTCTAGAAAAATAATATGTTCTTTTTCCTTTTTTATCCCCTTAACAGACCAAATACTGCCTCCTTTCCATTGACATCTGTACCGGATCCAGCCGGCATCACAGGTCCTGGAGGTAGGGCTAGGAGGTTTTAAGAGAAATAAAGACAAAGAGAAAGCGGGACTTCAGGAGGACTGCTAGTCCATGATGAGACTGCAGCAACTTTATTAGTTGCAAGCGTACATTTATGAGGCTTTTCTGGGCATTTCTCCAAGTGCCCCTTTCCCAGGACAAGGCCGCCCGTCAGCCCCTCAAGACATTCTTGGAAAAGATACATAGAGCAAGCGTCTGGTTAGATATCATTGAGAACAGCCTAGCTGAGAACATCCAGATAAGTCGTGCATCACGCGCACTCTCTAACAATGGGGCTATGGTCTGCCCTGTCCCTAGTTGACCCTGAAGGCTTAGGGGAGAGCGGGTAGGCGTCCCTACCCTGTGCTCAATCCCCTGTAGGAGACCAGGTAGGCGTCCCTACCCGATGCTCCATCCTTGCCCTCGGGCCCCAAGGAACACGGCTTCCCACACATCTGCTATCAATACATACTGAAGTTTGACTTTCTGAGTCACAATCATTATGGTATTTAAAACATTTTACGGTATATTTATGTAAAGAAACCAAAGATCACTCCAAACACCCTACATTACTTATTTCTTAACCTAAATGTTAATCCAAAGTTAGACCTATATCGTTAGAGGAATCATCAGTCCAAGTAGGGAATAATTCTGCGGTTGCATTTTTCTATAAGTAACTGAAAATAATTAGGCTATGGACTAATGTGTTCTGGAATATTTAAGACTTATCTTAAAAACTTTATTGCTGAGGCAATTTGCTGTAAGATGATTCTCCTTGTAGCATAGTTTTAGTTTATATATTTTGTACATGTGTGTAAAATCAACTACTACAGGAAAAACTACAATGGCACAGACATGTGCATAGCAATACAGAAGCAATGCCATCAAAGTGCTGAATGTCAGAGTCATTTTATAAGGATATAAACTGGACTATTTTTTTTAGAAAATGATAGGTATATTGATTGCCCTGTAGAGCAAAAGGTTATGGGTTCAATTCCCAATCAGGCAGATACCTAGGTTGTGGGTTCGAGCCCTGCCAGGGCACATTCAGAAAGCAACTGATACATGTTTCTCACAATGATGCTTCACTCTCTCTCTCTCTTTCCCTTCCTCTCTATAAAAAAAATTTAAAGTAGGCTGCTTTCCACATATGTGACTACCATTGCTGCCATTGCACATGCATGTAATACATCACAGAAGTGTTTCGTTTCACCTTCTCAATGTATCCTTACAACTGTGGAGGTGCTATGATTTTCCCCATTTCGCATATAAAAAAGTTTAGTTTATGAGAGATTAAGTGGCCAACTTAAAGTTATACAACAACTCAATGGAGAGCTGGAAATCAGAATTGCCTGACTCTAGAGACCAAGATTTATAACCTACAAGTCCCTACTGATTTTCAGGGATCAATTGTCTTCTATGTCTCCAAATTGGATATATTATAATTTTTTTTTTACAGAAACATGTTTTAAGAAAGTCCTAACATAAAACAGAGTAAAATTATAAAGGAGTCTTTCAAAACAAATTAAAATTGCAAATCTAAAAAGTTTCTCTAATTAATAAATGACAAAAAATGAATTCAAAACACCAACTAACTAAGATCGAACAATATGAGCAATTGCCAATAGATAAGAAATTTACGGTTTTCATGTTTTTCAAATAGTATTTGTGGATTCTTCTCATCAGTGTCCCCAAGATAAGAACTTCAATATTACCTTAAGTTTCAATAGAGAATGACCACTTAGTACATAGGTAATAATTCACATGAAATTTCATGTCAAAATGGGACTACATTAAAAATAAAGGGCAATAAAATATGTATAATAATCACAATATAAGTACCAATCTTCATGTGGTTTTTTTTTTATCACACTTTCGGTAACTCTGAAGAAATAAAATATATGCATTTATCTGTCATGTTCCAGTTGTGACATGTTTTTATATCTTTTATGTCTATGAACAGGAATAAAGTATATGTTCAATTTCTACATAAAGATTGTTTCAGGGAAACAGAAATGTTACCTCTTCTATTTTTAATCCTCAGCCTGTCTTTGTATAGATAAATTCTCGGTTATCCTCCAGATTTGCTCTAATACCGATGACTCAAAAAATAAGGAAAAATGTGAGTAACAGTTTGGTATATATTTCAGGCTCCATAACCTCCTCATAAACCCCACACTGTAAGAAGTGACATGGAACTATCAAACATCTGGGTTGTAGATAATCTTCTAATCATTTGAGCCATGTAGACAGCAGCGAGTGTACTTGGGAGGAAAATGAAGTATACAACCTTGGAAACAGGTTCAGACAGCTTCTTTTATTAGAGTCACTATTTTATAGCTTGTGTAATAAGACAAACTCCTTGTCTCCATCTCAGGATGACCTTGCTTCACACTATGTTGACAAAACAGAAAAAGAAGAAAGGAATGCCTTCAGAATCCCTCCAGTAAATCTGCCACCCCACCTGTATCTTGTCATGCACTATCTGCTTTATTTTTTATGACAAAGAATGAAGTATCCCCTATCTCTTCGACAGCCAGTCTTTTCATATGTGCTCAGGCTTCCTCCCTCTGGCCCTATCTCCTCCAGGATCACCAATGTTTCCTTCTCACTGTATCATTCACTTAAAAAACAAAACAAGCAAATAAAACCAGTGTCTCTTAACCCCATATCTGCTCAATTATCATTTCATTTTGTTGTATTGATAGTTGCTCCTAAACAGAAAACCCTTGAAAAAGCTGTTAAGACTTGTGCATCCATGATCTATTTTTTGTCACTTTCCAAATCTTTTTTTTTTTTTTTTTTTTTTTAACCTGCACCACTGAAACGACTGTTGTCAATGTGGACAATGGCCTTGGCAATGACACATTTCATGGCCAATTTGTGTTCTCTTCTTACTCAGCCTGTCCGCAGGTTTGGCACACTTGATGTAGACTATTCTTGTTGTAGACTATTGGCATCCACGATTTATAGCAAAAGCTAAGTAAAAGGCTTACAGAATAATATAAAATTTTATTATTGAACTATATAAAAGAAGATGCAAATAATTAAAGAGGTACATCATTTGCATATGTAATAAGATCTTCAAATTTAGGTAAAGTTTCAATATAATAGCAATCAAAATTCTTATACAGGTTTTTAGAAGTTGACAAGTTAACTCTGAAATTTATTTGAGGGGGGAAAACAAAACAAAACAGTGACCCAAAAAGAGTGTCACAAAGTATGACACTCCTGGGGTTTTTATTCTATCTTACAAACTGTTACTCCTAAGCTTTCTTTTCTGGCTCCAGCATCACTAGTTGAAATATAAATATTTGTGAGTGCAGGCCCCTTGTTGTATTCTCTCTATATTTACTGCCAAAAGATTTATTCTACTCTCTATTGATGCTCAAAGTTACATATGTAGATCAGGTCTATTTCCTGAGCTTCAAACTCCTATATCCAGGTATTTAACTTAATATCTATATTCAAAAGGCATTATCTTGATTTCTCCCTTGGCCCCAAAGCAATCAGACTAATTTTATATTGTACAATGGTATTCTCTATTTCCAGTGCTCAAAATTAATGGCCTTGTGTCATGTTTAGAGCAAAATCCGAACTTATTTCCAGAGTTGACCAGGAAGTTCTAGCTCTCAGCTGCTCTCGTACATATTTCCACAAGGTTCTTCTTACCTCCCTCTGCTCACTTCAATTTTATCTCTTTCAGACTTGACCAAAACCAATGTATAAATGTTTAAATTTTCATATGTGATCCATTTCAATGGATTCTTAGTTTTCTTTAAAACTGCTAAAATAGTTTTTCTTCATTTGCACTGCATACCTTTTTAATTGACCTTAAGGTATGGTTTTTATTAAATCAATCCTTGTCTTTTTTTTTTTTATCACTCATACTATTGTGGAAAATTTTCACCACTGATTTTCCAAATTCAGTGAAGAAGGCTCCCACCACAGCTATGTCTGTCACCATTATTTCAGAACAAAGGTGCAAATGTGCAACCAAGACCACATAAGCAGGGTCATCAGTGGAATAACTAGTTAGAGCAGCAGTGGATTATTTTTTAATATATTTTATTTCAGAGAAGGAGAGAAAGAGAGAGAGAGAGAGAGAGAGAGAGAGAGAGAGAGAGAGAGAGAGAGAGAATGAGAGAGAGAGAGAATGAGAGAGAGAATGAGAGAAACATCTCAGTGATGAGAGAGAATCATGATGGGCTGCCTCCTGCACGCCTGCAGCCTAGGCATATGTTCCAACTAGGAATTGAACCAGGACCTCCTAATTCATAGGTTGACACTCAACCATTGAGCTATGCCAGCTGGGCAGCAGTAGATTATTAAGGTGCTCTGATTTTCCTCACCTCCCTGGGATTTCTCCGCCTTTTAAAATTTGTTTTTATTTTATTTTTAATTTCTTGCCATACAGCAGATTTAGAGGCCACCTTATAAGAAGTTTGATTCCTAATAACAGATGACTCCAAATTTTTATCTTACTCTACCATCAGGCCAAGAAAAGATGGATTATGTTTTCCTGGTCCTCTGATAAGAGAGTCTGAGTTTTATGACTAATCAATTACAGTAAGCATTTTATCTCAGTACTAGAGACCCAGTGCACAAAATTTGTGCATGGGGATGGGTGGGTGGGGGGGTGTCCCTCAGCCCAGCCTGTGTCCTCTGGCAATTCAGGACCCCTTGGGTGATGTCCGATTACCAGTTTAGGTCCGACCCCTGCAGTCAGTCATCCGGCAGTCAGACATTCCTCTCACAATCTGGGACCACTCACCCCTAACAGCTCTTCTGCCTGCCTGCTCACTTCTAACTACTCTCCTGCCTGCTTGCTCAGTGTGTGTTATAGCAACTGATCATTCTGGCTGTTCTGATCATTCTGCCGTAATGGTCACTTAGGCTTTTATATATATATAGATACCTGGTAACACCTATGCTTCCTTTAGTTTGTTTTGTTTCTATTTGACTTTCTTTGAAGCTGTTGTGTTTAAATATATTTTATGGTAAGCTTTGGCGAAATCTTTTTGCAGAAAAAATAATAATAATAAGCTGCCTACCATTAGCTTTCTTAAAAAGGAGCACATGGATTTAGTAGAAGAGAAGTTGAACACAAACCTAAAGTGTGCAATTGGTTTGTAAAAATTGTTGTAATCTAAGGCTGCTGTATTAGAAAAGGGTGTTCTAAAGGGGAGAAAAATAATCCCACTCTATTCTGTACTAGTACTTATCTGATAGCACTTTTCAACAGAAATATATAAGGCAAGCCATATGTCTGCTTTCAATTTTTTCTTGTATCCATATTAAAAAAGTAAAAGATAAAGTCAATTCTGTTACTGTTTTTATGTGAAATAGACAGTATACGAAAATGTTATAATTTCAACATGTAATTGATATTAAATTATTGTGATATTTAAGTTATTCTAAATACTTGAAATCCAGCATGTACTTTACACTTACAGTACATCTTAGTTCAGGCTATTTAGATACTCAACAGTCGTATCTGTCTAGTGGCTATCATATTGGCCAGTCCATTAACTTGTATTGGTAAGTGAGTGCCTTATGTCACAAGTACATGTAAGAGGGTATTGGAGAAGCCGAAATCCACGGAGCCATTATATAGAACACAGGAGACGTTTAAGTAATATCATCAGCCGAGACCGGTTTGGCTCAATGGATAGAGCGTCGGCTTGGGGACTGAAGGGTCCCGGGTTCGATTCCAGTCAAGGGCATGTACCTTGGTTGCGGGCATATCCCCAGTAGGGGGTGTGCAGGAGGCAGCTGATTGATGACTCTCTCTCGTTGATGTTTCTAACTCTCTATCTCTCTCCCTTCTTCTCTGTACAAAATCAATAAAATATATTTTAAATAAATAAATAAATAAATAAATAATATAATCAGAGGACAGATGCATTTATTTCCCTTGAACTTGGCTCTAGTGATTCCCCAATATAGCATTTTAAGTATTTCTATTCAAATAAACATTATTTTGCAAGTACTTTACCTCCTGCTGCAGCAACTCTAAAATGCTGCAAGTAAAAAAGCTGCTAAAATTATAAATTGCCACCTAAGCTTCCCTGCCTACATGATGATAATTAGTCCTATTTTTGAAGGACCACAAATTATTGCCAAATAATTAGATACATCTCCAGGAAAACTCATCACTTTCCTTTCAAAATACATTAAAAAAAGAAGAAGAAAAGAAAGAAAGAGAGAAAGAGAGAGAGAATACAGACATCTGTGTCCATTCACTTTGGGAACTTTTTTTTTTCTCAAATGTCAAAAATATGTATTACTTATAACATTCTAAGCATTTATTGGTGATAGAAGATGAGTAAGATACTATCTTTGCCTTAGAGAAACTTGTAATCAAGTGAAAAACCTCACATACCTTTACATAATGTTACCCTCCCATAACATATTCAGTTACTTCAGTGAAAACCTCTAACTACAATACTTCAGTGATGGACAAAGAGCTGTATACATATTTAATGTAAACAACTGATGCGTTTGGAGATATGTATATACCTGTGAAACTATCACAAGCTATGCCACCATCGCCCCTCACTTTTAAAAGTTTCTTGATCTCTTGTTTTTGTATATGTATCTGATAATGACACTTAACATAAAATCTACCCTCTTAGCAAAATTTTAGATATGCAGTGCAGAATTGCTAACTATAGTTACTATACTGTACAGATCGGTAGAACTTATCCACCCTGTGTAACTGAAACTTTGTTCTCTTTACAACTATTCTTCTCTATTCACACTCCCCCTCCGTACAACCATCCCCTGAAACCTGCATTCTATCCTCTGCTGCTGTGAGTTTGACTTTTAGATTCCTCTGTATCTGCCTTATTTCACTTAGTATAATGTTCTCTAGGTTCATCCACATTGACACAAATGGCTGGATTTTCCTCCTTTTTCAAGGCTGAATAATATTCTGTGTATATCTATCATCTATATCATCTATATCTATATCTATATCATCTCCAGCCAGAGATTCCCTGACCACCACTGACAAGGACAAACATATGGGTTGCAGCATGATCCCAGGTAGGGGGCATGCAGGAGGCAGTTGACTGATGTCACTCTCACATTGATGTCTCTCTCCCTCTTCCTTTCTCTCTAAAAATCAATTTTAAAATCTTTTTAATAAAAATTTCTCATGCATATTTTTAAAAAATTTTATTTCAAAGAGGAAGGGGAAGGGAAAGATAGGAACAATGATGAAAAATAACCATTGAACGGATGCCTCCTGCATGCCCCCTACTGGGGACAGAGCCCACAACCCGGGCATGTGCCCTTGAAGTGGATAGAACAGGGGATCCTTCAGTCTGCAGGCCGATGCTCTATCCATTGAGACAAACCAGCTTGGGCTCTTATGCATATTAGTTATTTTTCAGAGTTGTCTCATGCATGCTTTTCCTCACGTTCAATATGATTTATACATTTATAGTATTGTTTTTTGATATCGAGATTCACATGCACTTTTAAAACTACTCAGCCATCCTTTGATTTATTCCTCAATTGACTACATTTCAAATATCTTTCATCAATGTTTAAAACTTTTCTCTATTTTAAGAACAGAAAATCAACTAACTTAATTTGACAGATGATTTTACTGCTTCACTGAAAAGGCCTGACCTCACTCTATTTCTCTCCAACTTTGTTCTTTATATCAACAGCCCTTTCTCCTTACCTCAAGATTTTTTTCTATTTTTTTTTTTTACCATAATGTTCTAATCATCTGTGCATTTGAGTTCACCTGTTCCCGATAATGTGTTACCTCAATTACATCTTCTTTCCTGGCCTGTTCATCTCATTTTTTATTAGATTATTCTCATCTCCCTAAAACAGTTCAATCCATTCCATACCCACAATAAAAATGATCATACTGTCAACAACTCTTCCAATTCTGTTCTTCTCTTCAAAAGACTTATTTTTAAATATTCACTGCCCGATAACGCCTCAAAAACTTACAATATAACAGCTTGCCTCTTGCCATCACTTCTCTAAAGTTTGTCCTATAAAGATTTCTCCTTGTGTCAGCTATCTATTTATATGTAATAAGCTACCTTCAAAACTAATGGCTCAAAATACCCATTAATTGGTGATTGCAAGTTTACCTGTCAGTGGTACTGATCTGGGTCTGACTGAGTTGATCTATACAGCACTTGCTCTTAGGTATGTGAACAGGTGAGTTGTTTGGGAATTGGCTGGTTGGGGATAGTTGATTGATTATAGGTAGAAGTAACAGGAATAAATCAGTTTTCACTTGCTTCCTCCAGCATGCTATCCTATGCTTTTTTTAAATGGTGACGGCAGGAGTCCAAGAAAGAATAGAAGTATGCATGGTCTCCTGAGTCCTATCCACACAGCTGGTACATTGTCATTCCAGGTATTCCACTTGGAAAAGCAAATAACAACAAGTAGGGAAGCAGACTACATCTGTTCATAGTTACATTACAAAGGCTGTGGACACAGGGACGGAAGGTGAATTGGTTCATTTTTACTTGGATTCTACCTTATCTTGCCTACCTTCCTTCCAGAATTAAACATTTCATTCATTCATCAAATCTCTTTTCTGAGTCTTCAGGAATTTTAGTCTTCCAGATCTTGCTTTATATTTCCAACCTACTATTTTCAATTTCCTTGGCCTTTCTCAGTTCTTTGAATATATGGATTTCTTTAAGTTCACTCTTTGGTCTTTATCTCTTAGAACTGTGCATGTTTCTCCTCTGATTTTATCATTTTTATCTATGCCTGGCATAGACTCTGCTTTCAGAAGGAACAAATTAAGAAACATATTCTTCTCCAACAGTTTTGCTTGTGTTCAGATTCTATAACATCTTTTTTTTTTAATATATTTTATTGATTTCCCACAGAGAAAAAGGGAGAAGGATAGAGAGCTAGAAACATCGATGAGAGAGAAACATCGACCAGTTGCCTCCTGCACACCCTCTACCAGGGATGTGCCCACAACCAATGTACATGCCCTTGACCAGAATTGAACCTGGGACCTTTCAGTCTGCAGACCGACGCTCTATCCACTGAGCCAAACCAGTTTCGGCTCCTATAACATCTTAATTTAACTGTTATTCCAATTTCTTTCCTGGTATTCCTACCTCTAGCTTTACCTTTCCTCTTATTATCTGCTGCCTGTGTAATCTTTCTTAAACCCACATCTGATCATACAATCCTATAACACCATCACTTGAGAATTATGAGTTTCTTTGTTCCTAGAGCATTTCCTCTATATCTCTATTCATATCCCTTTGCTTATGTTGCCTTGCTCTTGAATAATCATCCCACAAGATTCAACTGCTTCATCCTCTACCTGTCTTTTAAGGATCTGCTCAAATAATACTTCATGTGAACCCTATTCTTCCTAGTTTGGGCAGTTAATATTTCCTCCTGATTTCCTATCTTACATTATATTTCTACATGTCTGCATTGGATGTTAAACACTTCAAGGAAAGAAATGATCTCACATAGATTGTGTTACCAATGAGCAGATATTTTGTGCATAAGGATTGTTAAAATAATAAATGTGTTGAATGGTACTGAATCATTTAATACACAATTAAAAAAACGATAAGGAGTAATACATAGTATCTTTCCACTTGTAAAAACCTAAGATATATATAATATAATGAGTTCATAAAATCAAGAAAACATCAAGCCCTGGACGGTATGGCTTAGTGGTACAGCATCGGCCCATGCACCAAAGGTCATGGGTTTGATTCCAGTCAAGGGTAAGTCCCTGGGCTGCAGATTAGATCTCTGGCCACACATGAGAGGCAAGCAATCAATTCATCTTTCTTAGATCAATGTTTCTATTTCTCTCCTCCTCCCTCTCACCCTTCCTCTCGCTCTAAAAATAAATAAATCAATCAGACTTGGCCTGGTGGCTTGGTGGTTTGGCATGAACATATGAACAGGGAAGTCACAGTTTGATTCTGGTCAGAGCACATAGCCTGGGTTGCAGGCTTGATCCCCAGTGGGGGGCATGCAGGAGGTGGCTGATTAATTATTCTCTCTCACAATTCTCTCTCTCGCTCCTTCCCCTTTCTCTCTGAAATCAATTAAAATGTATTTATAAAAAGATTTAAATTTCTGTTGAGTAGACTTAAAAAGTAGACTTAAAAGGATGGATGTGCATTGTGAGCCATCTCTAAAACTGAGTATAAATACAAATTTTGTTTCCTGTTTTAATTTTAGAGAAACTACTGTTTGGGAAAGCTATAACGTAACTTTTATAAATAATTGTCTCTCATTTTCGGTCAGCAAGCTAATGTTCTTTCTTCTAAGATATTAGTACATACTAAAAATCCTGTAAGGTCCTGCATACATTTCACTTAATTGTTCATTAGTAAAACATGTATTTTCCTATTGTAGGCATGAAGTTTTTTGGTTGTTACTAAAAGAGTATGTCAACTATAAAAATCAATGGAAAAATTATCCTTAGCTGAGAATTAGCAACAACAAAAAAGGAAAACATCAAACTGAATTGAAGAAGATCAAATTTTGAGATGTCTCTTTTGTTCAATTGAATCTTTAAAATGCATTAAATTAAATATAATAAAAATTAAGGCATATCAGTCAATATCAATATCACAGTCACTTAGTTTATATTTGAATCAATCTGAGTCCCGACAGGAAATAGATGGCACACTAAAGGAGGGCCATTTTAAAATAGTTTAATAAAGGGCTATTTACAAAAATTTGGGTATGGTTTAGGGACAGAGCAATACTCTGAAGCTAGTAACAGCTACCATGGAAATCGTCCCACAGCTTGGCCAGAAGTGGCTAGGACCTTTACCAGAACCTATAGACAGAGCGCTCTGTAGAGAAGGAAATTTTACCTGAGCTGTGACTTTTGGTAGAAAGGTGTAACCAACCTGTAGCAAGTCAGATCTAATATTACTTCCTCTTTTGATTTCTGCTAGTATGTCCTAGTAATCAAATCCAACCAGAAGTCAACCTTGCCGGTAGACCAAAAACCAAAGAAACTTGGTAATGTGGTAAAAAGAAAGTAGGATGGAGAATGGAGAGTTTGGGTCTGACAATGTCTGAGATCTGGGAATTATGTTTGGACATTTTGTTTTTATTGGATTCTTTCTGTGCAGTTGAATCTGTTTCAGAAGAATAGTTCATATTCATATTGGTTTAATAAAAATGTGAAAATTTCTTTTTAGTTAAAGAGCCTTTGGATGCAATTATTTTGCATTTTTGTGAAGAAAACTCAACATCTACATCAATAATATGAAAAAATATTATTGAAGGAGAATGGATTCAGAAACCTTTTGATTATAGCTTTCTGCTTGAGTACATAATCAACCTCACAGTCAGATATTTTCATGTCTTAGAATTATTAGCAGTACTAATTGCTTTATTAAAAGCCCCAAAGTGTTTTTATTCCTCTCAGAAAATGTTGTGAAGCACATAGATTCAGTAATACAACCCTTGGGATTTGCAAGTTAACTTGGTAGACTTCTTATACTTGATAGATATAAACCTTCTTTGAGTTTCCATTTGAAATATATTATATAAAAGGTCAAGCAAAGAAATATATACCAAAATTTTTTCAAATAATCCTCAACCTCAGTAAGTGGTTGAGGAGATTAAAAATTTTTTAAAAATCGGAAATAATTTTAATGACTAATTCCTTTGTCTCAAAAGCCAAAAGATATGAACAAATGATCCTTTATCCTATATAATAAAAGCTTAACATGCAAATCGACTGAACAGCAGAATGACTGGTGGAATGACTGGTTGCTGTGATATGCACTGACTTCTAGGGAGCAGACGCTCAATGCAGGAGCTGCCCCCAGCCAGCAGGCCCTGACCAGTGTTGGCAGGGGATGGGGCCAGCAAGTGGGCAGCACCAAACCAACCAAGGCAAGTACCAGCAGGGGGGCCCTAGAATGCCCCACTGGTAGCCCTGCAGATCGGCCCTGATCACCGGCCAGGCCTAGGACCCCTACATGTGCATGAATTTCACGCACCAGGCCTCTAGTAAATTAATTTTCTTATTTTGATATTAGATTTTAAAACAAAATCTAAACTCATATGTAATTTCTAATTTAAATCTCATAACATAATTCAATTTGACATATATTTGGATAAATTATATTACTAATTTTTAAATTTAAAAAATTGTGTATTAAAGAGATTAATATTCTTAAGTTCCAAAACTAATAAATGACAAGCACTGCAACTAAACTCTCTGCCTCCCAGTGTAGTATTATTCACATTCTACCAGGAGCTATAAAACATTTTGTGTACATAAAATGAGTTCTGGGTGGAGGGGGGTCACTGGGGATAAAAAAAAAAAAGGGGGGGGGTACATCTGTAATATTTTCAAAAATAAAGATATTTTTTTAAAAAAATCATGTGAAACAATTACAAAAAAATCTCTCAAAGGTACTGTGATAGAAATAGTGAGAGATAAATATGACAGAGAAAGAGAGAGATGAAAGTAGAGATCCATCCTAATGGTTCTCCCCCTGAGGATATTCTAATTCTTACAGAGTTCTTGGTCAAATTAAAAAACAAATAAATATAAGTAGAAGTTAGTTTTGTTTTGTTTTTTTACTTGCTCCCAGCACGCATGCACACCCTGCTTTAAAAATTATTAGTCAAGAATGCATACACCAATTTACTCTCTGAAATAAAATAAATTTGCATTGCTCAATGATCACCTTACAGAAAATGAAGCCCAAGGGTTCTAAGATACTCCATATTCAAAATTATGAAAGAAAAGGAAAAACTATGACAGGCATTGTTTAAAGCAAAAATTATAGGATTGAGAACCATTTAGATATAAGGACCATTGGAGAAGATGTTCAGATTCCTAATATTTTTCCTTCCGTAATTAGGTAAATACTGATTATTTAGTTTTGAAATACAAAAGAGAGAACATCTTAGTTTAGTTTTATATTACTGTGAAAGTATTTTTTATATGCTTATTGGCTACTTTTTTTAAACTAATATTAAGGACTTGTAAGATACTTTGCCTTTCTCTGAACGGAAATGGTTTTCTTTGTCTTGTTTGATTTATAGGAGATCTCAAGATACAGAGATGTTAGCTTTCATCCATTTGATGTTCTTTGTATCTGTTGTCTTTTCCTCAACATTGCTTTTATGAGACACCCACATTTCAAGGTATCATTGTAGTGATAACAAGTTCTGAGAATATAATGTATAGCATTGTGATTATATGATATAAAATACTGTTTGTATATTTTAAAGTTGCTAAAAATAAATTTTTAAGTTCTTATCACAAGAAAAAGAAAGTAATTATCTTTAGTGAGGAATGTTAACTTATTATGGTAACAATTTTGTAATAGAGGCCTGGTGCACAAAATATGTGCACAGGGAGAGGGGGGGCCCTCAGCCCTGCCTGTGCCCACTTGCAATCCAGGACCCCTCAGGGGGTGTTTGTCTGTTTAAGCCCAATCCCTGCTATCAGACATCCAGCAGTTGGACATCCCCCTTGCCCCTAAATGCTTGCCTGCCTACCTGCCTGCTCACCCCTAACCACTCGCCTGCCTGCTTGCTCATTGCACATCAGAGTGACTGGTTGTTCCAGTCATTCCACCGTAACAGTCACTTAGACTTTTATATATATAAATTACATCATGTTTGTTCTAAAATTGATATAATGTCATGTTAGTTATATCTCTATTTCAAAACTTTTAAAATAATTTTTTTCTAACTTGGAAACTATTCAATTTCTTTGTTCATCAGGTTCCTTATTCATAAACAGTAGGGAGCCGAAACCAGTTTGGCTCAGTGGTAGAGCATCGGTCTGCGGACTGAAAGGTCCCAGGTTCGATTCCTGTCAAGGGCATGTACATTGGTTGCGGGCACATCCCCAGTAGGGGGTGTGCAAGAGGCAGCTGGTCGATGTTTCTCTCTCATTGACATTTCTAGCTCTCTATCCATCTCTCCTCTTCTCTGTAAAAAATCAATAAAATATATTTAAAATAAAAAATAAAATATAAAAAAATAAACAGTAGGGAATACTACCACCTAGGATTGTGATGAGATGAGCATATTCTAAGTTATGAAGTGTGATGGGTATGTGGTTCCCTGTGAAAGCTGTTAAGTTATTGGCAAAAAGTCTGAGGGATGCTGTGCTAAAACCATCCAAGGTCTCTTTCAGATCTAAAAGTTGTAGAATCCTAGAAAATAAGAAACAACATTTACAGAAAATATATACCCCTCAAGTTTTATGTATAGATTTACATATGACACTTCTACCAAGTACAGATTCTTAAAGCCATATTTTTATGGCATACTCTATTCAGAGGTGATTCATACTTTTCAGGGATTCCTATATAAAATTTAATAGCTGTACTGTCTTGCTTATTTCAAGTAATGTCATATTTTGTACTAAAAAAGATAGTGTATGGGAGAATGAAAAGGTTGGATTTTTTAAAACAATAGACTCAAAATTGCTAAGCAGGGACATATAAATTCTTTAAAAAATTTAAGTAGATGCCCTTATTACCTAGGGCTTTATCTTACATGTTTGATTTATTAGTGAATGCTGAAGTGAAAAATGTCGACTCATTCAAAATATACACATCTCTGCTAATACTTATAAAATCATAAAGGAACAAAATATAGAAGACAAAGAAGTGTGTCAGTAAAATATTCACTTACAATTTTCACAATTCGGATTGTAATTCTCATTGGCAGTACACTTACTTTGAAGCAACTATTTTTCATACAGCATCTCGCTAAACTTTTTACAGCATTTTTAGGTAGGTTATATTCATTTTAGTGATGATAAATCTAAGCCTAGAGAGACTAATTTAAACCCCAAATTAAATAGTGGTTGGGCCGATATCCTTTTGTCCTTTCTTCAGTTTGTACTGCCTCCTAAAAATGTTTATTTCAGTATCAGAAAATGAGCTACAAGGGATAGAAATACTTTTCACATATATACGTACCTGCCTATTCTCACCATTTATTTTCATATTCTTGATCATATGGGAAGATTTTAATAGTCACAACTAAATATCAATTACCTTTAAGTAAAATGCAGTGTCTTCCAAACCCAAGACTAGAAAAATCACAAAACTGTTTGTTGGCACATTGCTTTGTAATATATTTGAAACTTGTGGAATATGCCACAAATAAAACAAAAACTCTAACTCACGATTTTTTTTTCTACCTCTAACAAAAAAACTCCTCTCATTTCTTTCCTTGAACTGAAGTGTTTTCTAGCATTTTAACATTCTCTTACACCCATGAGTTTTATCAGGTACAACAGTATCCTCTTCCCTACTTAGTAGGCAAAAGTGTCATTCATTAACAAAATGCACTGAAGTGATTGTTAGAACATTTGCTGTTAGAATTAAGGGACTTCTTTTCTATTGAAATCAGAATTGAGACTGAAATCATTTTGTTTTCGAGCTTTCGATATACAAATGATTGGTCATTTCTTCAAAATTCTTATACAGTCAAAATTAGGCAAAGTAGCTATGCACTGACTATACGCGAATTTAAGTCTAAAATGTAATGAAAATAATGAAATGTTTAGACTGTCTTAGGTTTAAAAGGATCACCGTGTATGAATAAGGCAAAAAGATAGTTAGCCTGCAAAGGATAACCAAAGTTAGATACAAAAATGTGTAAAATATTTCTTAAAGGAAAACATTTAAATGTAAACATTTCACAAACTTCAAATAATAGTCGATGGATGCTTTTAGGTTATTTTTAATGCACCAGGTTTATTTACCAATTCAAAAAAGCCACTTGTAAGTAGTAGATACATTAAAAATTCTTAGGGTTAACAAATTGATATATATTAGAAATATATAAGAACGGGAGCCAAGAGCAGACTGAGTCCCTACGTTATAAATAACGCCTTTTTAATAAAAAGGGTGTGCTTTATCAGAAATCCAAGTAATACCAATTTATAGAAACAACAGAATGCTGGCCACATTAAAGTTAATGGCTGGAGGCCATTAGTAGGGGATTGAAGAATGTACAAAGAAACAGAACCATCTCAAAAAAAAAAAAAAAAAAAAAAAAAAAAAGCATTATTCATCCCTCAAAGAACCCAAATAGAGGAGGAAATGACAACAGGTCCTCACAAACCCACAAAAGTTCAGGCATCAGGAGATGTTGCTAGATACATCTTCGTGCCTCTCAGTCACTAGGCCTCTCTCCATTTGGAAACCAGCTGGTGCAAGAGGCAGGTGCTCCACGCTCTTGGGGATTCCCCAGGCCCACGTGCTTCTCAGCTTCCCAAGGCCCCACTGCTCAGCGCCTCTGCGCAGGTCCCGGAAGTGCCGGCCCAGTACGTACGCGGGGCGTGGCGTGAAGAGGTGGGCGGGGCCATGAGTCGAGGAGGAGGGGCCGAGCGAGGCCCCGCCCCTCCCGGCAGCGGCCTCCAGCTAAGGCCCGGGTTCCGCGGGCTCCGGGTCCGGGGCGGGAAGGCCAGGCTCGGGCTCTCGCGGGGACGCCTCCTCCTTGTCGGCGGGCGGGCGCGGCGTCCGCTGCTCCAGGTGCAGCTGCAGCAGCGCGCGGCGGTACATGGCCTCCAGCTTCTCGAGGCGGGCCCTCAGCGCCCGGGGGCTGCCGGGCTCCCGATCGGGGCTGCCGCCTCTCGCCGTCCGGTCCGCGCCGGCGGCGGCCTCCTCGGGGCCTGGGCTGGCCCTCGCCGCCGCCGCCGCCGCCGCCGCCGCCGCCGCCTCGGGCGCTCCTCCGTCGCCTTCCTCGCCGGGGAGCCGCAGGGCCTGGCGGAAGAGGCTGCGGTTCTCGCGCTTGAGCCGCCGGTTCTCCAGCCGCAGCCGGGCGTTCTCCTCCCGCAGCCGCGCGTTCTGCCGGTCCCGCTCGTCCCGCGCGCGCAGGGCCTCCAGGTGGCTCGCCGCCAGGTCGGCGAAGCGCTCCTCCAGCTGCGGCCGGGCGCCGTCCGCACGGCCTCGCCAGCCCCCGCCGCCGCCGCCACCGCCACCGCGACCCCGGCCCGGGCGGCCCTGCCCGCCGCCGGCCCCGCCGCGGCCCCCGCTGCTCCGGCCCCCGCGCCGGCCGGCGCCACCACGCATGCGCCACATCGGTCCCATCGCCGCCGCCGCCACCGATGCCGAGGTCGCGCTCCGGGGCTCTGGGCGAGCTGGGCCGGCGGGGCGGCCGAGGCCACGCGGAGGAGGCGCTGCTGGCGGCGGGCCAGGGGAGGCCGGGAGCCGCCTGTCGAGGCGTGTCTTGTCTCCGCGGCGGGGCCGCCGGGCCTGCGGGCGGCGGGCCGCGCACACACAATGGCCCTGGGGAGCTGGGCCGCGCGGGTGGGCGCGCCTCCAGCGGGGCCTAGCCTGGCGCTTCCTTCCTTCCGTGCAGGCCCAGCTCCGTGGTAACCGCTGGCCTCGCCCAGCCCCACCTCTGCAGCTGCCCGTACCTGGCTCTTAACTTGCAATCTCAAAGCAAACAGTGATAAGCCCCTGGGGCAAACCTGAAATGCTGCACCCACTTCTGTAGGACGTGCTTTAAACCATCTCTAGGCTTTATACACACCTAACAGAGCTGAGCTGAGCATCTGTCAAGAGGCCCTCAAGTGCCAACAGGTAGCCCTCAAATAAAATAAATGGGCCATTCTCAATTTGTGAACAGCCTGAGGGCCACTTGCAAACTGCAACTCCCATCAAACCTAGGAAAGGCAAAGTGTGCTCCATTCAAGAAACATTGAATATTCAGTAAGTCCCAAAGTCTGGGGACAGGTGGATACAACTCATTAAATGAGTCACATTCCTTTTTTTCAAGGATCTCAACCTACAAAAATAACTGGGTTACTGCAAAGTAAGTTAAGGATAAGATGTGGAAGCCAAAAATGTTATAGGGGAGAAAAGGACTAGAAAGAATATTTTTAAAGTTAATTCTTAGATTCACTAAAGTCTCCAAACTACTGGAGCGAGTAAATGAGCAAGAAGAGGATGGAAGAATCTTGGTTCACAGAGCCAGGATTTTCATTAAATACCCTGTTTCCCCGAAAATAAGACAGTGTCTTATATTAATTTTTGCTCCCAAAGATGTGCTAGGTCTTATTTTCAGGGGATGTCTTATTTTTCCATGAAGAAGAATATGGTACACATTTATTGTTAAATGAAAAGAAAGGAAATTTATAACCTGTATATGGTACGGTAGTACGGTAGTTGTCAACACAAACCAGACAAACTGAATCCTACAGTATCAAGAATTTACTCATTTATTCAATGACAATCATGTCATCTTCTGGAGCATTATCATAACAATCCAATTCCTGAATTTCCTGGTGAATTTCTTGTGACTCCATTTCTTTCAGAATCAATGGACCAAATCTCTGATGTTTAGCCTGGGGGAGGGGGGCCTTATTTTTGAGGGGATGCCTTATATTTCACTCAGAAGGAAACCTGTAAGTAGGTCTTATTTTCGGAGGATGTCTTATTTTCAGGGAAACACGGTAGTACAAATAAAGAGTAACTAGTAAAATACACAGTTATTTAATTTTTTACCCCTTGTAAAGTAAGATCCTAAATACCCACAATCACAAAAATCACTTGTCATTCTCATTTCATGAAGTAAAAAAGCAGGAAAGATGTAATTTCAGAATTTCAAAAACGCAAATTTTGTTTTATTAAGAACTATATCATCCTAAATTCCCATTCAAAGTAAAATGTGTAAACTTTTGCAGATATGCACTGACTACTCTGGATTATTGAACAACAACAAAGACAAAATGTTTTCCCCATAGTGTATACAGAGAATGCAAGAAAATGCTGGCATGTAAGGAAAGGTGATTCTCAATTTTAGATAGGTTGGAGTTTAGGAATCTGTGAGATAAGTTAAATAGATATGCCATGGAAGCTAGAGAAAAACACTGCATAAGATTCAGTCACCCCCTCTGGGTGTTATGAATTGAATATTACTGTATTTTATTTTAGTTACACTCTCCTCAGCAACACATTTATAAATCTATTAGTATTCTCTTATTACAGCTCCCCAGATTAAAGCAGTTCCGTCTCACTTGTAGAATACCTGCTAAACTTCTGTACCCACCACTGTGATGAAGCCACGCTAGGTTTTCTAATGGGCATTGATGCTGGTTATATGAGAAGGCCTCCATGCCTTCCTCTCTACACTCCAAAGTACTTTCTTTTGCCTTGATACAGTAATGAAGGAATGTGAAATATGAAAAGCAGGTAAAATTGACAGTCTATTTGTTATATCTTTAACATTAATCTGATTATACATGAAGACTCCCAAAAGACAGAATTCATTAATACTACCTGACACTCTGAGTCGGGTATATGTCAAATAGACTAACTTTATTAATAGGAATAAATAGGAAGGAATAGAGGAAAGGAAAGGGGGAAAAAAAGAGAAAAAAAAAAGAATGGGTAGGGGACGAAAAGAAAAAAAAATGATTCAACGAAAGCTATCAAATACAGTTATTTAAGAAAGTCATGAAAGTTATTTATGCAGAGCAATGAACATTCACCTTAGGGTTAATAAAGATTCTGCCAATCTTTCTGAATAGGAGTTTAGACAATGGATGTAATTTCTAAATTGAAAGTATTTGGGATAACAGAATGACTGCAATGATTGATGCCAAAATTATTACTTGTGTTTAAATTTAGATAATATTCCAAGAACTCTATGTCTGAATATGAACATATATGGAACATAATTTCTAAATAAAGGAGCACAGAACTTAGAAGAATACTTCTACCCACCATTGTTAATGATTTGCATCTGAAAATTTTGTGCTAATAGTATAACATATATGAAAGTAAAATGAAAAAATCTTGGAAAGGAAAAATTATGAAACGTAAATAGACTAAATATGCAGTTATATTCTTAAAATAAGAGAATATAGGAATATATATATATATATATTGATATATATATATTGATATATATATAGATATATATTGATATATATATATATATATATATATTGGGAAAAATATAAAAGATAAATGTCTGTGCTTTCCTTCAAAAATGGGAGTTTCTAAACAGTAAAATTACTTGCTTATTAATAGAAAAAATCATCAAAGAACACAAATCTGTTGTGGGGTCAAACCCTGGGTTCAAAATAAGATCACCGGAGGCTGATTAATTAATTTTAAAAAGCAGGCAAGGATTTATTGAACTGGCCAGGACAGCCACAAGAGCACCACAGGCAGGTGGTCTCCACAGGACCGCACAGTTTCAAGGGTAAGCAATTCCTTTTAAAGGTTTAAACCACAAGCATTTTCCTTTTGTTCCTAAATCCTAAAGACTAAATTCTAAAGACTGGGGACAGCCGGCAGGGTCCGTTCCCAGTCAGGTCCTGCTGGACATTGGAATGTGGCCCTATCTTGCGATAGTGATAACACAGAAGCAGAGCTCAGCGGTTAGTCTCTAAAGGTTATCTACAGTTTCTATCCCCGAAGCTACTGAGTCAGTGGGAATCAATCTCCTGTGGTCCTGGTCCCAGGCAAAGGAAAATTGCCTTAGCCTCCAGGTCTCCACCTGGAAGCTGAGGTAAGTACCCAGTGTTTTAATCAGATGCAAGAGCCAGACTTAGCAGGGTTAAAATTCAAACAGCAATATTTTTACCAAAGTATGGTTGCCACTATATTTCAAAATCTATTTCTTAAGATAGTATTTTTGTCATTTACTCTTACTCAAAAGACGTAAGAATTCTCCAATAACAAATCTGAAACCTATATACCCGTATTTTCCGGCATATAAGACGACCCCCTAATTTTACAGTTAAAACATAGGTTTAGGCCTATATTCGCTGTATAAGACTACCCCCCCCCCCACACACACACACTTCAAAGAAAAGACTTACTTTGCCGTCAAGATCTGCAGGTAATTTTTATGCAGTTTTGGTCTTTTGCCTCCGATTTTCGGTTGACTTTTTTTTCCGTTTCAAAAGTCATCTTATACGCTGGAAAATACGGTAATAAAAGGTTAATATGCAAATTGACCCAATGGTGGGACAGCAGGTCACTATGACTCACACTGACCACCAGGGGGCCAGACACTCAACATAGGAGCTGCCCCCTGGTGGTCAGTGTGCTCCCACATGGAGGGCACTGCTCAGCCACAAGCCTGGCTGATGGCTGGCATGTGCAACTGCCTTGGCAGGAGCCTCTCCCGCCTTCCCGGCAGTAGTAAAGATGTCCACTGACAGCTTTAGGCCCGCTCCCTCCGAGGAGCTCGTGGACTGCTAAAGGGCTCAGGCCAGGCTGAGGAATCCCCCGACTCCCTCCCCCCAGTGCACAAATGTTACGCACCAGGCCTCTAGTTAAGGTAATGAATATCACATTCATGTTGGTATAAATCCTTCTACATCTAATATTTCTTTTTCCTCTCTCCTTATAATATCTCCCTATAATATCTCACTAAATGAATTTTGATTATTTTGATCAATTTTGAGCAATGTTGAACTCCTTAGTCTGGTATTTAACAGCTGTCCAAAATCTGGATGCTCTGGGTCTTTCCCTGCGTTCCTTACATTACTCCTCTGTTGGACTATTCATTCTCCTATTGAGTCATTGAACTCTTTTGTCCTGAAGTTTGGTTGTAACATCCCTTCTGTGGACTGAGTTGTGACTCCGCCCCAATTCTTATGTTGAATGAAGTCCTGACCTGTAGAGGGCCCCTTCAGAATGCACATGGATGACCTTTAAATTAATGTCAGCTGAGTCCAAGGTGACTGGCATGACCATCCCCTGCAAACATCCTCCCAAAATGTCAGAGACTGTTATCAGTACTGATTTCTTATCTTTATCCATGTGCTTGAAATGAGGAACGAATAGGACCTTGACTTACCCAGGTCTTGATATGCTAAATCCCAGGGATTAGGGGATGAATTGGACCTGGGCACACCCAAAACTTCTTTGACCTTAACCCCCCCCTCTGGAAATCAATAAATGCTCTGTGTCTGTGGTGGGTGTTGACTGTCCCTCCATCAGAGTGACAGCCTCCACCCAGCACCCAGCTTTTGGATCTATTTCTGCCTCTTTTCTCTTTCTTTCTTTTATTTCTTAATCCCAGCTCCTCCACTCAGGAACCTGTCCTTCTCCCTTTCCGTGCGGATGTGGAAAAAGGAGAAGCACCCACCGCACTGACCTAACATGGTGGTGTTTGGAGATGAGGCCTTGGGAGGGAGTTAGGTGCAGAGGAGGTATGGGAGTAAAGCTCTTATGATGTGATTATTTCCCACGTGAGGACCTACCACAACAAACCTGCTTCCTTTCTCTCTTTCTCTGCCAGTGAGTACACAGCCAAAAGGTGGCCACCTTTAAGCCAGGAAGAGACCCCTCTTTGGGGAACGGAATCAGCCAGCACCTTAATTTTGGATTTCCTGGCCTCCCTAATTGTGAGAAATAAATTCTTATTGTTCATACAGTTCTTTCCATTTTTCCCCCTCAGCTCTCGGGACTGCAAAGATGCCATCCAGGCGAAGTGTTGCCCTACCATTTCATATACCTTAGGTCTCCTGAACTCAAGGTGTGTTTTTCCTCTTTTAACATTTATAAAGTAATGCCTGTTCATGTAATTTGATGTTGAGGTCTTCCCTATGTTAACATTTCTTGTGCAAATAGATCTGCAAATAGAGCTGCTTATATTGTATGAGCATGTGTGTGTGTGTGTATGATAAAAATATTTTTTAAATTACTAGGATGTCAAGAGCATTTATTCAACTTCTTATAATGAGAGGGCAGGGCAGGGCGAGGATAAACTCCGGACTCCATTATGGGGCAGGGCAGAGTTATCCTCCATTTCGTGTAACTGGACCCTAGCCCTCACCCAACCAATCGGGGTCAGCCAAAGCAGTAACATCACCACCGGTGTAAAACCCCTGGGGCTGGGCGAAATTCACTCTCTCTTCGGCTTGAGTGGGACAGAGCCCATGCTAGCATGGAAGAGGCTCTTTTGTTTATTGCATTGGTCTTGGCTCCCTGGCGGTCCTTGGGGATCACGAAGTCTGGGCGTAACAATACAATCTTAAAAAGAGGTTTACGAATTAAAAATGCTAATCATATAATAGTCAACATATAGGGTGTTCCAAAAAAAAATGTATACATACTTTACAACTGATAGCTCAATTGATGTTTCTTTCTTTTCAGATTTAACCCATTAGGATTTAATAATTATTCCAAGTGTATATACATTATTTTGTATATCTGGCAGACTGAGCTTATTGAAACTCACCAAGAAAGATTTGTAGAATGTGTTTGAATCATTCAGACTGAAATAGGAAGGAAGTTGGCATTGCCTTGTTAATGACAAGTCTTGCTAGTGACATGTCTTATTATATAGTAGATATTCATGTGCAGATGTTTAAATAGTTAATTAACAAGAGGCATGACTTTTGTAGTAAGACATACCTGAATTTTACAAATACCACAATCTTTTCATCCCATATATATGGCCTTGGACAGCCTCCTGAAGTCACAATTTCCTCATTTTTACAATGGGGTTCTTGTGAAGATCTAGGGATATATTAAAATAGAATCAGCCAGCAAAGAGTACTCAATAACTCTTGATATCATAATTTTGTTGTTTTTATTTTATGAGATAAACATTTTAAAAATTAGTTACTGTGAATATCCTGTGCTATTTAAAACCCCTGTTAGAGTTATTTGCCTAAAGAAACATTTTAGCCTGGTGGTGGTGGCTCAGGGGTTATCAACCTATGAACCAGAAGGTCATGGTTTAATTCCCAGTTAGGGCATATGGCCGGGTTGCGGGCTTGATCCCAAATCCTGCAGGAGGTAGTGAAGAAAATGTTTCTCTCTCTTCATTGATGTTTCTATCTCTCTCTTCCCATCCCTTTCTCCCTGAAATTATATATATAATAAGAATCATATCTTTAAAAAGGATGCATATTACATTTCAGGTGGCTCTAAAATATATAAAATATATATGTTTATTATTATATATATATAAAATAAAAAATAAAAAATATTATATATATAATTATATATATATAATTAAAAACATATATATTTTATATATTTTAGAGCCACCTGAAATGTAATATGCATCCTTTTTAAAGATATGATTCCTATTTTTTATTATATATATATATAATAAAAATATATTTTTATTATATATATATATAATTAAAAACATATATATTTTATATATTTTAGAGCCACCTGAAATATAATATGCATCCTTTTTAAAGATATGATTCTTCTTTCTTGATAGTTCTCATTAAGTGTTTGGGTTTTAAAAATCCACATTTTGTAAGCCCTGTGTGCTGAAGAATTTGGTTAATCACATTCTGAGCTTGATGTTTGGTAATATTCTCCCTAAAGCCCTAGTGAACATGGTTTGTTTTCTAGGAGCAGAATTATTAGGGCTACCTATTGATGCTTGGTAGCATGAATATCTCTTTATTGAAATAATTATTAGAGAGTTAGGAATTGGGAATATTGACTGCATTTATTTAGTCTTTTGATATGGACAAAAGTATTAAAAGCTATCAAACACTAGCATTGCCCTCTGACAACATCATTTAATTCTAGCTATGGGGAAAATTGTGACATAAAAGCAGCAGATCTATCTTAATCAGACTAGTTTCTATAGTGGGGGGAAATACCCATCTTCCTTTAAAAATTATAAAAGCACTAGCCAAACTAATAAAAGAGGGCAAAAACATTATAGATTAGCAGATAGTAATGTAGCTGAGAGAAAAATGTAGCTACACAGGATATTTAGCTAAAGGGAGAGTTCAAAATAACTACCGTGTTTCCCCGAAAATAAGACATCCTCCGAAAATAAGACCTAGATCATGGAAAAATAAGACATTCCCTGAAAATAAGACCTAGTGCATCTTTTGGGAGCAAAAATTAATATAAGACACTGTCTTATTTTTGGGGAAACAGGGTATTTGAAGGGTGGGGGCGGGGGTGGGGGAATGTCTGTTAATTCTAAAATAATGTTGTTTTATGCTATGTGTTTGTAGACTAGCATTATACCTTAACGAGTCTGGAGCTGTGCTCCCACTAGCCACCTATATCTTTTAAGTGTAAATGAGTTAAAATAAAATACAATTTAATAACCAGTTCCTTATTTACACTAGTCACATTTTAAGTGAAGTTCTCACTAGTCAAATATGGCTTAGTGGCTAGCATATTTTAAAAATATATTTTATTGATTTTTTTACAGAGAGGGATAGAGAGCTAGAAACATTGATGAAAGAGAAACATAGATCAGCTGCCTCTTGCACACCCTCTACTGGGGATGTGCCCGCAACCAAGGTACATGCCCTTGACCAGAATTAAACCTGGGACCTTTCAGTCCGCAGGCTGACTCTCTATCCACTGAGCCAAACCGGTTTCAGCTTAGTGGCTAGCATATTGGATGGTGTGGGTATAAAGCACTTCCTATCACAAGAAAGGCCTGTTGGTCATCAATGGGACAATTAGTACTATATTCTACTTCTTACTTTAATTATTGGTCTCAACTTCAAAAAGTCATTCTGAAATTCATGAAACTGATGTCCCTGCATATTTCCAAGGTTTTCAGGATGTTTGATTTCATGCCACTGACAAATTACTTTCATCAACCTTGAACCCAGAGGACCATCTTACTCTTAAATATATATAATCTATCGATAAAATAGTGAGTCTCTAAATCTGAGCTATCCAGTTATGTACACATCATTGAAGGTAGTAATAGGCATTTGGAAATCATTTCTAATTAGAGCTAAGTTATTAACAATCTATTTTCAGAAGGGTACAAAAAACAAGTAATTTAATTTTTCTCCTACCTCTGCCCCTCAAATCCATTCTGTGAGCTCTTCCATCCATTCCCTTAGATGCTATATTGAGAAGAACCATTAATTTGCAATTACTTCTGAGCTTAATGAACAATTATCATTTTCAGATTTTAAAAGTCCTTTGCAATGGAATTCAAAGCTTCAAATGCTCTTCCAATTCATGACTCCTCATCACAGCAATATCACTGCCAGGCCCAGATCAGGAGTAACCAGCCTGCAGTGGGAAGGAGGTGAAACTGATGTATACCCTCTTCCATGCTTCACCGCCTCATCCTCCTCTAGCTGCTATTTCTAGCTCCCTCGGGGGCAGGAACAGAGGGACAAGGTGGAAGTAGTATTAAAGGAAAAGGAAGAAAATGCATAAGTAGCTGGTGCTGCCATTTTTTTTCTTGGCTTTGTGCCCTCTGATGACAAGACTTCACTCATTGGACGCCTTTGTACATTTTGGGCCATCACACATGATCCTCTGGCATAGGGAATTCCCTTTTCTTCGCTTCCAATGGCTTATGTCACTAACTCTTGCTCTATTGGTCAACTCCACACAGCTTCTTTCTGTGTGGTTTTCTTACCTCCCACATATAATCCTTTTAGAGAAATTATTTGGAGAAGGGTAGAGCCAGTTACATTTCTTACTTTCTACTCAAGAAGTACACAGGTCACTCCCGCTACAGTCTTGTCATTTTTCTCTGTCATCAAAACCAGCTTCAGCTAACCTTTACCCTTCAGCTTTATCCAGGCCACAGTGTCCTGCCAACACCAAGAGCCTCAAGACCACTTTTTATCGCACTCCATCTTGGAAGCACATGCTAAGAACATGAGTTTCTTCAGCTCTGAGTGTATTCTGTTTCAGGCTGAGATGTCAGCCTCCATTCTGTGGACTGCTCCCACTCCTTATATCTGGTTCCTTTACTTGGAATATCTAGGAACTTCAGGAAAACATTCCCTGTTATACTCTTCCAAGAAATTTATAACCTAATTCTCCTCTCTGATTATGCTGTCTGCCTATACACAGGACATTGAACTAGCTTACCAGCTTTGATCCTTTGATGAAAAGTCTCGATATGATTTAGCCCCTCTTGGACAAGTAGGCACCTATAAACCATGTCTTTAGCTTTAGCTAAGATGAGGACAAGTTCAGCCTTATTTCAAACAGATAACATTTATCCTAGTGAAGGATACACATTCATTCAAGCAAGTAATGTTTATTGAAATTCAACTATGAGCCAGTACTTAAAATATTTAAAATATGTAAAGTTCCTAGCACATTATAGGAATTTGAACATGTATTGCCATTACATATTAATTTTATAAACTCTAAAATTGCAAACTCTCAGATTATACTAAATTCCCATATCCTTTCTTCTCTGTTTTCACTAAATATTTAACTCAATTTGATTAACCAATTAACTTAAATATGTTATTCTATGCTAGTGATTTCCAAGCTTATATCTTGATCCAAATAGTCCACTCTGAGTTCCATCTTCATATGTCAGTTCTCACCTGACATGTCTTCTTTACTATCTCACAGGTATAACAAGCAGCATTTTCTTTTTTAAAAATATATTTATTGCCAAAAGTATTACTGATGTCCCCTTTCCCCCCCATTGACTTCTAGCCCACCCCACCCCCTACCCCAAGCCTTCACCACCATATTGTCTGTGTCTATGGTTTATGCATATATGCATACAAGTTCTTTGGTTGATCTCTTTCTGCCCACCTATCCCTCCCCTCACCCCTGCCTTCAATCTGCAATTCAACAGTCTGTTCCATGCTTCTATTTTCAAAATGAAGCTCATAATACACTGCCCTCTCAGCTGATCTGATTTTCTCCCAGACTTTCCCATCTTAACAATTAGCTGTTTGGTTGTTTAGGCCTGGTGTCTTCTTTGTTTCTTTCTTCTTCCTAATCATTCCTACTCCTTGTACTAGATGCATCTCAAGTTTTTCATTTCTTACTCTAAACATGTTTTAAAATTTTTCTCAGCATGTCCTCTGAAATCAGATAGTCCTAAATACTATTATCTGTCATCTGGCCTATGCAGCAAGTGCTCTGCTGGCCTCGACATTTACCATCTTGGACTCAAGCTGAACAAAATTGCCAGTGTGACCTTTCACAAACATAAATATGAACATGCTATTCCTCAGCTTAAAACTCTTCAGTGGCTTTCCATTATACTTACAATTAAATTCAAAATCCTTATGATGGCCTAAAAAACCCTTGCAGAATCTCTGTTCCTGCTTACTTCTTAAGAATCATGTATTTTTGTTGCTTGCTTGTCTATTACACTAGCCATCCCTGGCTTCTTTTTATTCTTAAAGTTTGTCAAATTGTTTCTCACTTTGGAGATTTTGAATATTCAATTCTATCTAATGGGAGCATATGCTTCCTCTAGAGTGTGACTTGCATTTTTTTTATTCTTTTAAATATTTTAGATCTCAGTTTAAATATTCTTTCCATCAAGGTCTTCCTAGATGAGAACTATCTGTTCTATCTAGCCCTTCACCCTATTCTTTTATTTCAGAATGTTGAAAATTAGTTGCAACTATATTTTGCTAATTAATTTTTCCACTAGTCTGTAAGTTCCATTTTAATATATTTTGTTCTTCTGTTCCATGAGTCTGTAAAATATAGAAAAACAGATCCTATATCTGATTCATTTATCCCTATAAAGTTTAAACTATCTAGGGCAGGTGCTCAATTAATATTGGTTGAATGAATGAATGAACCCAAAGGTGATCAATGCCTCTATTTTTTAGCTATTAATATATATATATAAAAAATCTTTGTTTATTAAAAATAAGATAACTACTAAATTCATTTTTGCTAAGCTTTACTTTTACAAATATTAGGGAAATAAGAGTACTATGGAGTTCAAAAGATAAACTGTAGCTTAATTGCAAATCATATCTACAGGAAATATCCAGATGTAGAGAGTGATTCACTAAGAAGAGATAACAATCCATTCGTAAGTAGATTGTAGGTTATAGTAAAACAAGGCTGAGAAGAAAATATTATAGAGTTAAGTAAGCACTTGTAAAAATGTTTGAGAATAGGGAACTTATTCCATAGTGTTTTTCTAGCCCAAAAGAAACTACAGTCTTAAGCAAAAAGGAAAAAAAAAAAATGAGTCAATTTTGTTTACATACCTAATTATATCTTGTACCATGGGGTTCTCCCTATGATGAAACCTGATAGGGCAGTTAAAAGGGGAGGAATGTTGGCTAAGAAGCAGTTCATGAGGAAGCAGCTAGAATATGTTTTAAAGCAAAATAAAACATGGGGAACTTAGAAGTAGACACAACTGTGGCAAATGTACACAGTAGGAGGAGCTAAGTGTTCCTGAGGACACTGGTACAATAAGCCAACCACCACTCTACATTAAATTGGAAATCATATTGAAGAGTTCACCAGTGATTATTTATAGACTGACAGAAAGATGTTTACATAAGGTTATTTAGAAGCAAGAGTAAGAGCAGTAAAATGAAGTAGAAAGAGACTTTCTAAAAAGTATGCATCTGAAATGGAAATTAGAGGATGGTGTTATATGTAATACTGGAAACCCAGTGCACGGGGGCAGGGGAGTGTGTCCCTCAGCCCAGCCTGCACCCACTCCAATCTGGGACCCCTCAAGGGATGTCTGACTGCGCATTTAGGCCAGATCCCTCATGGGCAGTCAGACATCCCTCTCACAATCCAGGACTGATAGCTCCCAACTGCTTGTCTGCCTGCCTGGTTGCCCCTAACCACTTCTTCCTGGCAGCCTGATTACCCCCTAACCACTCCCCTGCCGGTCTAGTCACCCCTAACTGCCCTCCCCTTTAGGCCTGATCGCTCCCAGCTGCCCTCCCTTGCACACCTGGTCCCTCCCAACTGCCTTTCCCTGCTGGTCATCTTGTGGCAACCAACTTGTGTCCACATGGGGGCGGCTATCTTGTGTGTTGGAGTGATGGTCAATTTGCATATTACCTCTTTATTATATAGGATTAGATTCTAATTTTTCTTCATTACATTTTGGCTACAACATAGATATTAACTTCCTAGGATCTAACTCAGAAGTTTATATAATGTAAGTTGACATTTAATAAGCCATTTCAAAACAGATGAATAGATAGATGAATGATAAAATGGGTAGCAATAGCTGGCCCAGGGATGGAAAATGTGTGGCAGGAGGGCCAGTATGCCCTCTCCTTTCAGCATGAATGCAATTATCAATAATCATTACAGCATTCTGTCTCGCTAAAGCTGGACTTGGACTCAGTCCTTAAAACTTTCTCAACAAATGCTGCAAACTTACCCTACTAATATGTGGGAGATACGATTTCAATTTCTCCCACAAGCAATTGAGATGCCGATCCTCACCTTTCAATGGCAGCACTACATACAACTAAATTATGTGCTTGAGAGTTGTTCGGTGCTCACCTAGCTGAAGCCAGGTGAATCAGGTTGTGATACTGCTTTGTAGCCGCTGTGAATTCCAACTAACTTCGGATAAATCATTGACTACATTCTCTCAGACCCATAATCTCCTGAACTATCGTATGACCCACATGAGACATTTGATTACATTTTAGATCCTTTGTTTTCCTATGGATAAAATATCATATATATATGAAATATAATGTATCATTAGATATACTTTATGCAATAGAAATGAATTATTCTCGTTTTTCAAGGCACAGAGTAATAATAGAAACACATTTGTTTTTTCAAGGTAATTTGAGTTACTTATAACAAGTACAGGAAGAGTTATTGGCCATTTACTTCCCTTTAGTTACTTGCTACTGAGAGAGATACCACAATTTGTCACGCTCCCCAGTGTCACATTAGTGATGATCCAGTGAATGGGATGAGATGGAAGCATCCCTATCACCAGCCCTCTCAAAGCAAGCTCTGAAACCTTTTGTTTGAAAGGCTGGAAACAATATTCTCCCCTTATTCCAGATATCAACAAGGAGCAAACAAAAGCCAAATCTTGTCTGAAATCCTCTCAAACGTCTCAGATCGGGACAGTGAGCTGAGCCTATTGTTGCTTAGAGATTCTGGGTTTCAAGGAGAGTCCAAGAGAAGGAACACTGTTTTAACAGATTTGGTACAATTTTTTCCCTCAGTCTCCTCACAAGCAAGAGGCATCTGTCTAGTGAAGAGACAAAAGGGTGTCAGAACAAAATATCCATCGAAATACGACTTCAGGGAAAAGACTATTCATATTTAGAAAAATTAAGGAATTGAATTCCACAGGATGAAGACTGGAACAGACATTACATATTCCAGCAGATAACAGAGATCCATGGGGACTGCCGCAAGGGCAAATGGGCTTCCCATGCTGGTCCCAGGGAATGTGATGTTTGTTTGCTTGCTTATTTTTAAACTGAAATTATTTGGTGACAGTTCAGTGGTTATCATTTTCAGGCTGCTCTTTCCTGTTTTAGTGTACAGGCGGTGCTACTGTCCAAGACGGTGGGAAGCATGCGCACGGCCTTCTGCAGGGCTCAGGGTCCTGGGGCAACCACTGCGAGGTGAGGTCCCTGAGCCAGGGGCGGAAGCCACCCACAGGCACATCTCCTCTGTCAGAGGTACTGGTCCCCGCTCATTGGGAATCGTCACTAAGTAAGTATAACCCCAACACCTTGTTCCCATCATTACTTTGTATTTTGGGGAAACAGACAGTACGTTGGCTGCTAAAGAGGCTGGAAATTCCTGCCCTAAACCCTTCTTGTCAATGAATCTTCAGCTCCACTCAGGGATGGTGAACTAGGATTGACCATTTACTTTAAAATCTATGTGCAGAGGTATAAAGGGCAGCAACATGAGTGAAATGAGATGACAGGAATTCTAGCAGATGAAGGATGATTAGAGAAATTGCAGCCAAATTAAAATTCCCTGTTCTTATTTCCCACTGATGGGCCTGGCTCCATGTCTCCTAGTGTTGTCAGGGGAAGAGGGGTTGTTGCGTTGTTGTGAGGAAAATAATTTTGTGAGACTCACAAGGGAGGATGAGTGATATTTATTCGGATAGAAATAGACCCCTGGGTTTCCAATGTCCTATTCCTCCCTGTCCAGCCATGGAAAAAGTCCAACCGAGCCTTCAGCAGGGCCAAAATAAAGGCCACTTCCATGGTTTCTGCTCCATGTTAAAGTGTAGTCCAGTCCAGCGTCCTGCATGTGAAGTCTGCAGGGCCATGGGTCACGTGGGTGCTAAGGCCACATGGCTCTGGAGAGAGAACACGGGAATGCACGGGGAAGTGTAGGTCATGTAACAAGACAGAACAAGCGAGAGGAAACCCTTAGTCTGGGGAGTTTAACCAGGAGCTTCTTCAAACTAATTAACTTTCCAAGATTTCTTGAGCTTCTGATGGGGTCCATCCCCTAGCTGGCAAGCACCTCTCCAGCACCACCCAGACTTCTGCTGTGCATGGCCTATCTCCCCCTATCTTCCCTCCCCACCCTCCACACCACTCCCTGCAGCAGTCCATTACTTGTTGGGGGAAAGGAAGGGTGTTAATTCCCTTGGAGGAGCAATGCTGTAGCTTTCTGGTTAAAATGCTGTAGCTTTCTGGTTAAAATGCTGTAGTTTTCTGGTTAGGCTTCCCCAGTGATCATGCTTACTTACAATGTCTGACTTCCTCTAGCTTTCTTTTCTTCATTAATATTAACTAACTAACTACATGATAACAACAGGAGTTGTCCTTGTTTTCCATCCTTTTAAAAAATTTAATCAAATGTGTAATAGAATATTTATAATTATAACCCTTATTATGGTTTCAGAATATTCTTTATGTGTGACCCAGTGGCAAATGATAATAGCCAAATACATATTTAATAATTTCCAATATATTCCTGTCTTCTGAGTTCATCTAGGTATGAACTTTTCAGAAATTAATGCATATTCAAAGTAAGTGAAAATTCTCTTTCTATTTCCTTTAGCCCCTGTCACTTCCTCACTGTTTTTTGTTTTTTTTTTTTTACCAATTTATTTCATTGCCCAGTTTCAATCCAAACCCATCTCTATAAACTGAAACTTCAAGTTTAAGATTTTTGTTACTTGTAGTTAAAAACTACAGAAAAAGAATATATAAGCTTAGATACATGAAAGGAAACATTTTGGAGCAACTGAAGCGTAAACATACAAACATAGGTATATTTCCGTTTGGCACACAAACAAAAGGTAGTGGAGTTTTATCGCTGTGTATTCAAAGAAAATTCTCACATGCATGGGAAGACTTCAGATTTGCTCCCAGAATAATCAGTATGACCTCTATTGGAACTTCCTCTGGTTTCAAATGAGACAATTGTGAAAATTCCAGCAGCTTCTGATAGCATTAATTTATGAAACTGTCACTCTCTGACCTTGGCAAGTCACAGTTCAGCTTTTCAATGAACATCTAGCTCTTAGAACTTCATATTTCATGTTGCTAGTGGAAGCCCTTAACTTGAATTTTTGTCCTGTGTTCTGGATCTGACATATGGCTGCATGTGTCAGGTTCGGGGGGGAAAGATAGGACAAAAATCCCAGGTCTTCTTTCATCTACATATATTCCTCGAATTCAAAAACAGTTGCATATGCCAAATTTTTGTTTCTTTTTTTAAATCACTGCTTGCTGAGAGAAAATTAGTAAATCCGGTAGAAATCCTCAGGTTTTCCCTATACCAATGAAAATAAACTGTTATTGTCTTGAACAGAACTCATGATCTCTGACCTCAAGATATTTACAGCAATATTGGACACTGATATTCAAATTTACCTATAATGGAGGTAGTAGTCAACATAGCACTGAATATGATTTTAAATAGCATCAACTTTCCCTTGTAACACTGCTGTACGTGTTTCATTTAGATTTTAGTTCTGAGCACCAATGCTAATGGGTCTTCCTTTTTGAATATCTAGAGACAGAACACTAATTGGGTAGAGCGAGCACCTATAAAGCAGAGTGCACAGAGCTCACTGAATTAGTGATAATATCTCATTAGGGCCTGAGCTCTGTTATTTTTCTTATATTTTCATGCATAGTAGTCACAGATCTTATTTAATATGTCAAACTAACTAATGTTATTTATAATATAGCAATAAATAATGCACATTATATAACATGGTATGACCACAGTAAAAATTTTATGTTATATAAAATCTCAGAATATATACAAAAAAAGTGTATAATAGATATGACTTTACAAATAAACTCGCAGAAATTACACTTAACCTACTATATGTATGTCTTGATTTTATTTTTATTTATTTATTTTTAATATTTATTTATTTATTTATTTTTTTAAGAACACATTTTCTTTTCTTTTTTTTAATATATTTTATTGATTTTTTACAGAGAGGAAGAGAGAGGGATAGAGAGTTAGAAACGTCGATGAGAGAGAAACATCGGCCAGCTGCCTCTTGCACACTCCCTACTGGGGATGTGCCCGCAACCCAGGTACATGCCCTTGACCGGAATCAAACCTGGGACCCTTCAGTTCGCAGACCGATGCACTACCACTGAGCCAAACTGGTTTCTGCTTGATTTGATTTTATTTTTTTTAAAGATTTTAAATAGCTTTTTAGAGAGTTCTTATTAACAATACACACACACACACACACACACACACACACACACACATATATATAGACTGTAATAAGCTATACATTATATAAAGTCAGTGACTATGATTATTTACTATCATATATTTGGCACCTAATGATGTCTACATTTTCAAAGTTAGTCAGTATGATCACCCTTTACTTCTCCTATACTGATCTCAACAAACGGAGCATTTAGAAAGAAACTAGAGTATTTCAGAAACTACTTGGTGGAATAAGCCAACTTCTTTTTTTTTTTTTTAATATATTTTATTGATTCTGTACAGAGAGAAAGGGAGAGAGATAGCAAGTTAGAAACATCGATGAGAGAGAGTCATCGATCAGCTGCCTTTTGCACACCCCCTACTGGGGATGTGCCTGCAACCAAGGTACATGCCCTTGACCAGAATCGAACCCGGGACCCTACAGTCCCCAAGCCGATGCTCTATCCACTGAGCCAAACCGGTCTCGGCAAGAATAAGCCAACTTCTGATCTGCTTCAAAGAATGAGAAATGTAGAGGAAAAAAATGACAGATGATCACCAATACCATGTTCATCAGTTAGACAGAGCTAACCTTAAAAAGTCTCAGATGTTTAACCTCTATAATTTATTTTAAAACAGAAACAGTATATTGACTTTAGTTGCTATTCCACTATAAGTCCAGATCGTTTTCACCTATCCCAAGCATGCTGTGCAGTGACTCAGCAGACATCGGTGACAAGTGCATTTTTAGAGCAGCAAATATGTGTGCATGCATTTATAATACAGGCAAAGTTAAACCTGATCTGGAAAGAAGTGAATTCTCCAGCCCAAACCACTATTGTGCCATTTTCATCTTTAGAATCAACCTTTTCATGGTACAATTTTCAGATCACCTTCCACTTTTAAATGCCAGAATTAATGGAAAATTGTTCCTCTTTCTGTATACTATTTTGCTAGAGAAGCCTTTCTACAGCGAATGTTGAACACTATTAAGCCCTATTTATGGCTTTAATAGCTTTGTGTTAATGAAAAAGTCAGGTACCCTTTATATACCCACCTCAGGGGCTCCTCTAGGATGTTCTATTGATGTGAAAGGGAATCAGTTTGATTTCTGCCATAGACGAAAAAGTAGTAAAAAGGCTCAAACTGCCTGCGGTTAATGAAATGGCTTGTTTTATCACAAATATTCACTGCACATGTTTTCACTTATTCTTCTAATGGCTATCCCCTGTTTTTTCATATGGCTCGAATCTAATGTCTCAGTTGTTAGTGTGTCAACAGAAAGAGGGAAAGAAGATGATCTCATAACGTTTTAGTGAGAAAAGAGTTGAGCATACAGACAGCATTCCTATGTTTTGATTTGTGTGTTCCGGGTTATTTGGATAATCTGAACAGATGAGTTGGATTTCCTGGAACAATTAATCAGGACCTTAAAAACTGCATCTGTAAAACTGAAGTAAGGTGTGGGAGGCTAAAAACTTTCTAGCTTAGAACTGTATTTTTTCTTCTTTTTAAAGTATCAGGAATTTCCAAGCTAACAAGATTTGCTAAATCTTGCCATGCATAGTCTTCAGAAGCAGTCTATGTTTAATTTATATTAAAAATACTTTACATTTCAGTAGATTTCCATGAAATGAAAACATTTACCATAATGTATAAATTTCATCAGGGAGCTGCTTTAACAGTGACATAAGTAAATACAAGAAAAGCATTGCAAAAACATAGTAAAAAAAAAAAAAAAAGTTAGCCTATTAAAAAAAAATGCTGAATTTTAAAGTCCAGCCTCATTCTGCACATTAAATTGGACAGTATTCAGGTATTGTGTTAAAAATGAATAAGTGCTATCAAGAAATGGTAGATAGAATCTGGAGTAGAGTCAGCTGAGATAGAATCTGGAGTAGAGTCAGCTGGTTTAGCCCCACTAGACGAGGTCTAATTGTAAAAGCATGACCACACTGACCAGGGGAGTTTACAGTGAAACTGACACACAGAGTGGGGTCAAGGTGGAACCAATGTTGATGAAAGGTACTTGGGGCAAGACAGAATGGGAGAACTAGAAGTAATGACTCAAATTCAACAGCAGATCATAAAATAAAGTCAAACTAACTAAAGCAAGAAGTAGTAGATAGGAAGGATTGATCAGCACCAGCCAGAGCATGTGCATGAGACTTACTTAAAGATGCATGCCTGTTTTCCTGATTCATGAAGCCAGAGAGGAGACAAAATTTCATGCAGCAGGTCATGTGGCCTTTTATTCGAATTCAAATGTCATCACAATCAATAAAATTAGTCATTCTCATCAGTTTATATTTATGGGCACTTAAGAATGTTGGGTGAGGAAGTTCTCAATTTGTTGATATGGAGTAATTTTTAGGATGTATTTTTAAATGTAAAAAGCAAAGTGTAAAATAATATAGTATGCAGCTTTCACAAAGAAAGAAAGAAGAGCCAAAACCGGTTTGGCTCAATGGATAGAGCGTCGGCCCATGGACTGAAAGGTCCCAGGTTCGATTCTGGTCAAGGACATGTACCTTGGTTGTGGGCACATCCCCAGTGGGAGGTGTGCAGGAGGCAGCTGATCGATATTTCTCTCTCATCGATGTTTCTAACTCTCTATCCCTCTCTCTTCCTCTCTGTAAAAAAAAAAAAAAAAAAAAAAAGAAAAAAAAAAAAAAAAGAAAGAAAGAAAGAAAAAAAGAAAGAAAGAAAATATCATTATATCTACTAATTTTTGCAAAAAAGTAATTCAAGTAGTAAAATTCAGGAAACTATGAGGTGGTTTGCTTACAGGGGTGATGGGAACAGAATGGAAAGAATAAGGGAAAACAAATGGGTTAGAAGAGGAGAAGGGGGTGGGGAGAGAAATTTCCTTGTGTATATCTTTATATTTAGAATCAGCAATACTTTACAAATAGAACTAATAAATAATTTAAAACTAGATATGCAGGAATACTAAAACATGAAACACAAAAATAACAAGTAGACTTAACCCTATTACAAATGAAAAACATGGTCCCCACTGAAGGAATCAAAGAAAAAGAGACTAAGAAATGTCATAAAATATTTTGACAAAATACTCTAAGGTTAAAGAAGAAGAAGAAAAAAAAAACTGTACATGGCTAATAGACTCCAATTATTAAATTTGCTTTTCACTGTGTGGATAAGCAATTCTGAAACTTAGTAAATGTCTCTTGCTAGTATAGGAATGAGACCCTGGTTTCTCACTATCAGAGGAAGGAGTTACATATAAGCAAAGGGGAAAGCCAGAATGAGTCCTGAGATGTTGGATTGGAATTGGAAATATGAGTTGGAACTCATAAATTATGTGACTAGATAAAAATAAACATAGATGTGTATGTACCTGGGTTACTATATAAATAAATATGTTCTAGCTGTACTCACTGAGAAGGTATAGCATCAATGAAACACTATGTGCCTACTGAGATCTTGGTTTCTATAAACAATTCCTGAAAATAAACAAAAATATTTGGAAAAAATGGTTGATTCTAGGGATGGACATTGCTGAGTAAGTACAAGATGAGTCTGGAACACCTTAGAGTCTGGGAAGTAAGGAAGCATTAAAACAAAGAAAGGATGGGGATCACAGAGGCCAACAGAAAGAAGTTCCCAAAGGCCAAAGCTGGGATCATCTGAGGGAAAAAACTAAACAATTATAAGCAATGGAGCCCATAAATATCCATGATATAAATAAATAATTGGATGCATAAACAAATAAAAGGGATTAATGGGACATCCGTTCCTTACAATAGAATCCCAATCAATATAGGAGGAATGATAAAAATGTGTCACTTGGTAAACATTTAATAATATGTATTCCAGGCAAGAGTCATTGACTAATGTTAAAATTAGTAGGCAACAGTATGGTAAGAAAAGAAAAACCTCCCCACAAAATATTTACTAATATCAAAGGGAAAATAAAACTTTTACAATGGAGAAAACCTGGCAAAAAATAGAAAAACTGATATCATCAGGAGTAGCACATATCAATTACTGAAGGTCTTCCTAAAATCTGTGCCATTTATCTGAAACTTCAACACAGAAGCATCACTTCCTTTAGAGTAATTTTGTCCCTTATGACTTTTCAAGCATAGAATTCCACAGTATGCATCCAGTGGGACTACATAATGTTGTGGATTTGCTTGAAGTTTCAATCTGATGACAAGGAAACTGTCAGGTTTAATGTCTTCTGAATTTATTGGAAGGCTCTAGCACAGGAGCTGTTATTTAGACAGCTCCAAATGACAGTTTTGACCAAATGAAAGTTCCTGTCTATTTAGGAAAAGACTCTGACAGAGATAATCTGATCAATTGGATGGACTCTGACTATCATTAGGGTGATAGATGTCACACCTCTTTTTCTTATGTCACTCATATCATAGCTTCAAAGGCTAAATAAGCAAACTTAACTCACTATTCTGCACAAAGTTTTTGGACATCTCCCAGGATGTTCCAAACACTACAGCCATGAGCTTAACCGATGATATCTCTCTCAGATGTAGCATCTACCATGATTAAACAATTGGCAATAGCCATTGGCTGTGATGCAAAAATATATTTCCCAAAATTATCCTGTAGAACGCTGGTTTGATGGTTGTTAAATATTGTCCAGTAAAGGGAAAGGGAAGAACTTCCATTTGAAAATATACCTATATGAAAAGTTAAAATATTCATTTAAGAGTTCGATGGGTAGTGGGAGCGGAGAGCGGACCCCAGAGAGCCCTGAGCAGCCCCACCGCCGCCGCGGGCCTAGTTACCATCACACCCCGGGAGGAGCCGCAGCTGCCACAGCCGGCCCCAGTCACCATCACCGCAACCATGAGCAGCGAGGCCAAAACCCAGCAGCCGCCCGCCGCCCCCACCCTCAGGGCCGCCGACACCAAGCCCAGCACCACGGGCAACGGCGCAGGGAGCAGAGGCCCGGCCGGCGGGGACAAGAAGGTCATCGCAACGAAGGTTTTGGTGGGTACAGTAAAATGGTTCAAGGTAAGGAACGGATATGGTTTCATCAACAGGAATGACACCAGGGAAGATGTATTTGTACACCAGACTGCCATCAAGAAGAATAACCCCAGGAAGTGCCTTCGCAGTGTAGGAGATGGAGAGACTGCGGAGTTTGACGTCGTTGAAGGAGAAAAGGGTGCGGAGGCAGCAAATGTTACAGGCCCTGGTGGAGTTCCAGTACAAGGCAGTAAATACGCAGCAGACGCTATCCACGTCGCAGGGGTCCTCCACGCAATTACCAGCAGAATTACCAGAATAGTGAGAGTGGGGAAAAGAATGAGGGATCAGAGAGTGCTCCCGAAGGCCAGGGCCAACAACGCAGGCCCTATCGCAGGCGACGGTTCCCACCTTACTACATGCGGAGACCCTATGGACAGTATTCCAGCCCTCCTGTACAGGGAGGGAGAAGTGATGGAGGGTGCTGACAACCAGGGTGCAGGAGAACAAGGCAGACCAGTGAGACAGAATATGTATCGAGGCTATAGGCCACGATTCCGCAAGGGCCCTCCTCGCCAAAGACAGCCTAGAGAGGACGGCAACGAAGAAGATAAGGAAAATCAAGGAGATGAGACCCAAGGTCAGCAGCCAGCTCAACGTCGGTACCGCCGCAACTTTAATTACCGACGCAGACGCCCAGAGAACCCCAAACCACAAGATGGCAAAGAGACACAAGCAGCCGATCCACCAGCTGAGAATTCGTCCACTCCCGAGGCTGAGCAGGGCGGGGCTGAGTAAAAAGTGCCTGCTTACCATCTTTACCATCATCTGGTTTAGTCATCCAACAAGAAGAAATACGAAATTCCAGCAATAAGAAATGAACAAAAGATTGGAGCTGAAGACCTTAAGTGCTTGCTTTTTGTCCGTTGACCAGATAACTAGAACTATCTGCATTATTTATGCAGCATGGGGTTTTTATTATTTTTATCTAAAGACGGCTCTTTTTGGTAATGACAAACGTGTTTTTAAGAAAAGGAAAAAAAAAAAAAAAAAGGCCTGGTTTTTCTCAATACACCTTTAAAGGTTTTTAAATTGTTTCATATCTGGTCAAGTTGAGATTTTTAAGAACCTCATTTTTAATTTGTAATAAAAGTTTACAGTTTGAGTTTTTCAAAAAAGTCAACAAACTGCAAGCACCTGTTAATAAAGGTCTTAAATAATTGTCTTTGTGTAAAATAAATAAATAAATAAATAAATAAAATAAAATAAAACATTCATTTAAAAGTATCATACTGACATAGTAAAAACAAAACCAAACCAAATTTAAATTACCTGTAATATTGAATTCTTAATTCAGATATATAAATTCTGATGTAATTTCTGAAGATTATATCTGATTGCATTAAAGAAGAAATGCAATTTAAATTTAAGAAATATATTCAGTTAAATTTAAGAAATATCTATTTAAAATTTTATGTTAAACACATGAACTTTCAGTCTTGTCAGCAAGTTGTTGTATGTGTTTCAAGAGGAAGGAAATAGTGTGCGGCATTTCACAAACTTACCCAACCACATAGACCACAAGCAACTGCCCCTTCCCCCGGATCTTAAGGACTAGCGTTCTGTGGAGAGCATTTTAGGAAATAATACCTTAGCTAACAAAAAATCAATCATCACTTAAGTCTCCATTATAATAAACAACAATAGAAAAATAAAGTCTTCTTGCTTACAATTAGGCTGAAAAATTAAAGCTTACCCTAATATATTAATAAAGAACCAAACAATGAAAAAATAATTAAGATGCCAAATGGTTCAGATGATCATTTTGATGGGGGATATCAACATGCGTTAGAATCGGTAGAGGAGGCAAACGGGCAGAGAAGAGGTGAGCTTTGATGTGTGTGTAGGTTCAGGGTGGGTGCAGAGCAGACTGCATGGCGCTCCCTGCATAGTACATGTGTAGTGAGTGCTTGTTAATGAACCAGCTAGCCTAGCTCTGCAGCCCTCAGAGGAAGCGTGGCCTGGCTCACCCTGGAGAGGAGCCGCTAGGAAACCTTTCATCTGGCAGCAATGCAGTGGAAGTGCCTTTGCAGGAAAGTAATGAGAGCATCTTTGGAGAGACTGTGCAAGCACTTTCTCCAGAAACCTGCAGTGAACCCAGTCAGGATGCTACACTTGTCCTGCAATCTCTCCTTTGGAGATGAACACTTGGCTTCAGTGGTAGAGAGCTTAAGGGGGCAGTGTATCATTTCCGTCTGTCTCAGGGAGCATATAGTCCTGCCTCCTTCCTAAGGTAGAATAGCCCATTAAGTTATGGCTGCATCATCACTCCCTACACCAATTCCCACTCAGTCAGAAACACTGGCAAAGCTAAATCACATAAGCATCACTCCCTACACTAATTCCCACTCAGTCAGAAACACTGGCAAAGCTAAATCACATTTCATGCATAGAGCCTCTAGTCCTATATAATAAAAAGCGTAATATTGTGACTGGTAGTCTGTTCAACCAATCAAAGTGTAATATGCTAATGATATGTTAAGGCTGCTCAACGGCTCGCTATGATATGGACTGACCACGAGGTGGCAGATGCTCCAACTGGTAGGTTAGCTTGCTGCTGGGATCTGGCCAATCAAGACTGAGCAAAATGGCCAAAAATGGTTTGGCTCAGTGGATAGAGCATCGGCCTGTGGACTGAAGGATCCCAGGTTCCATTCTGGTTAAGGGCATATACCTTGGTTGTGGGCACATCCCCAGTGGGGGGTGTGCAGGAAGCAACTGATGGATGTTTCTCTCTCATTGATGTTTTTAGATCTCTATCCCTCTCTTTTCCTTCTGTAAAGAATCAATAAAATATACTTAAAAAAAAAGGCTGAGCAGGATGGGCTGGACAAGCTCCTGAGTCCTCCCATGGTCCCTCCTCAACTGGCCAACCTCATATGTCCATCCCAGCTCTGATCATACACCCGTGGGGTCCCTCAGCCTGGCCTGTGCCCTCTTGCAATCCAGGCTGAGGAACCCCACCCTTCAATGCATAAATTTCATGTACTAGGCCTCTAGTTTAAAAATAAAACTGAAAAAATAGAGAGGAGTTGGGGCAGGGGGAAAGGATGAAGTGAGCAAAAAAGGGAAAAAAGGGAGAGAACTCATGGACATGGACAGTAGTGTGTTAATTGCAGGGGTAGATGTGGAAGAGGACATAGAGGGGATAAATGGTGATGAAAAATTAAATTTAAAAAAACTTGTGGGAAAGATAAATAAATAAAATAAAAAACACCAAAAACCCTGAAATAATAGAAAACAATAATATTAAAGATAGTGGCAACTTGAGATTTAAAGTGCTCAAAGCATTTTCACTATTCAGGAGGAATTTTGATATATAAAGTGGCTTAGGACTTTGCTAACTAATGAATATATGGTAAAAACATAGAGCAGAATTTATAACAGTCTGTCCTTATAAATACAAAAGCTGTAAGGGAAGGAAAATAAATAATAAAATATACTTAGTTTCTCAAAATATGATCAAATGAAAAAAAAAGAAAATATAATGAATATTAAATAGAAATCATTTAAAGTTTGCAGATATTAGTCAACATATATCAGTATTCACAATATATAAAAATAAATTACTTTGCCTGTTAAAGACAAAGATTCTGAGATGGGTTAGAAAAGAAAACCCAGTTTATGCTGTTGTAACTAAGGCAAGTTATAACGTAACACATCTAAATATTAAAACAGAAAAATAGAAAAACTATGAATTATGTCTGCACACACACACATTTCAGAGAAATACTTAACCAAAGAACCCCAGGGGGCCTGGCTAGCCTGCAAACCACCACAGACCCCTCACCAAGCCACCCCACGCCCCAAGGGAACCCCCACCCTGATCTGGGACACCCTTCAGAGCAAACCAGCTGGCCCCCACCCATGCACCAGGCCTCTATCCTATCTAATAAAAGAGTAATATGCAGATTGACCATCATGCCAACACTCAAGATGGCTTCCCCCATGTGGTCAAAGATCCTGCCCCCATGTGGACACAAGATGGCCAACAGGGAAGGGAAGTTGGGAGGGACCAAGCCTGCAAGGGAGGGCAGTTATGGGTGACTAGGCAGGCAGAGGAGGGAAGTTGGGGGCAACTGGGCCTGCAGGGAAGGGCAGTTAGGGGGGACCCACGCCTGCAAGGGAGAGCAGTTAGGAGTGACCAGGCCTTAAGGGGAGGGCAGTTAAGGGCAAATAGGCTGGCAGGGGAGTGGTTAGGAGGTGATCAGGCTAGCAGGAAAAGCGGTTAGGGGCAATCAGGAAAGCAGGCAGGCAAGCAATTGGGAGCCAGCAATCCTGGATTGTGAGAGGGATATCTGATTGCCCATTTAGGACCGATCCGATTGGGCCTAAACGGGCAGTCGGACATTCCTCAAGGAGTCCCAGATTGGAGAGGGTCCAGGCTGGGCTGAGGGACACCACCCACCCCTGTGCACAAATTTTGTGCACCAGGCCTCTAGTTACAATATATAAACACAGAGTGAATCCAGAGACTCAAAGCATGGAACAGAGTTGAACAAATGAATAAACCAATAAGTAAGCAATCAAGCCAGTCACACCTGGAAAATCTTTATATTAAAAACTGGATACGTTATTTAAATGGAAAGGTACCTGGGATTTCCAAGATTCCTTCGATTAGGTCTCTGACCATTCCTGGCAGACAGTCACCAAAAATAAGAATTGGGAGAACTTTTCAGAGTCTCCCCAGTGTTGCCCTGTGTGCAGAATAGGTGTCATTTCTAGAGGATCAAAATAGAGTCTGGTTCTTTAAAGCTAGGAGGAGAAGCTGTTCAAACCACGGAAACCTGGATGGATAAATATGTGCAGTTTTTAATCCAGTTCATTTCTAAAGCATCTATCTAGGACAATATAACAATAGATTCTTTCTGGGTGCTACTAGCCTGGGGCCAAGAGAACTCTACCTACAGTGTTCAATCTTTGATAAAAGGTTTTAAGTCTTCTTATAAGCAGTCTTAGATCTGTCCACAAGCTCCATTAAATTTTCATTCAGATGCTGAGCCATCACCACCAAATCAAGGTCTTGCCTTCTTTGAGATTAATGCCTTTGACTTAGCTTCACTGAGATCCTTAACCTTGCACTCTGTACCTATAGCCAACATAAACACAATTTTCTCTGATAGGAGGAAGGGAGGGAGGGAGGCGCGAGAGGGGAGGAAGAAAAGAAAGGATGGAAAGAAAGAGGGAAGAAGGGAGGGAGGGAGGGGGACAGAGAAAGAGAGGGATGGAGGAAGGATGCAATCTAGACATCAAAATTGTATTTCTTTAGGTTAAACAGTACATTTCCCATAAAGTTTTATTTAAATCCAAATAGCACAAGGAATCCTGAAAATGAAAAAAAAAAAAATTAACCCTTTATTTGAAAGAATTAATCCATCATATACCAGGTAGCTTTCCTTCTAGGAAGAAAGGAACAAAATGGGGATAAATTACTGAGAAACATAATGAAAAGGGCACGAAACAGACATAACAGGACTCCAAAATCTAACTCTTTATCCTGAACTCCTTTCCCTGAGTTTATGTGCAGAATTTGAATGCACCTGAATCCTTTAGAAAATTCTAGCATATCTTTTAAGCCCTAATTCTATTTTAAGCAGGGTACAGACTTAAAAGAGTAGTTCTTAATTTTATTTGGAGTGAAGGAAAACAGACATTTATCAATTCTATTTGTGATAATAATCTAGAAAAGAGAAACAATATTTTGCCATAGTTGTATGTTTTTATCAAGTATTACTAAAAACTAGGAGTCAAATAATATGCATTTTCCCCAACTATTTCTGCTCCCTGAATGTATAAAACTCCACTTTACTAACAACTAATTCATTTTTACTGCACAAAATGTGACTTTTCATAAATGTAATACATAGTGCACACATTATTTAAAACTAAAATGAGAAAAATCTTTATATGAGAAATAACTATAATAAACATGTTTGAATGTAAATGTAGTACACAAAGCTCAATGAACCTACATGAGCACTGTGATATTTAGACATTTGTCAGACAGCCCTTTTCTGTTTTGACAGCCACATAAATGTTATATATGTAAGACATTTCAACGTGTGGGAAGTATCTATGTACGGAGTTGGAAAACATTCAGGCAAGCAATACCAAAACAGTTAAATACTTGCAAATCCAATATGCTCATCCATAATGATTCATTCTCTATTTAAAGCACATTTTCAAAGCCTAGGACAATCCAAACTGTACAGTTAACAAAAGCCTCTTTTTTAAAAAAATACTTAAATTTTATTTTTTAATATACTTTTACTGATTTCAGAGAGTAAGGAAGAGGAAGAGAGAGAGATAGAAATATCAATGATGATAGAGAATCATTGATTAGCTGCCTCCTGCAGGCCCCCCACTGGGATCAAGTCTGCTATCCAGGCATGTGCCCTTGACTGGAATCGAACCTAAAACCCTTCAGTCCACAGGCTGCAAGCCACCGTTCTATCCACCTAGCCAAACCAACTAGGGCAAAAGCATTTTGCTTTTGACCTTCTAACAGAAGAGCTTCAAAAGAAGAAATACAGAATCTAAATGTTAACAATTTTCAGTTCTATGAGGTTTCCCCCCCAGTGCTCAGACATGAGATACATATTAACAATTATGATATCTTTACATCTTCTGTAGTCTTTGTTCTTATTTTTTAAAATTCCTGCTTTGTATAAAATTAGTAATGCAACTTTCAGCATAAATGAAAGCAATGATTCCCAGGATCTTGGATTGACCTTGATTAATTTTCTCAGCATGGGTTTCATTATCTCCAGCTGGAAATTATCTTTGAGATCTCTGGATATGACAAATGTGCCTGAATTTTAAATTTGTGAAAACAAAAATAACAATATTGTGGATGATTCATCATTTATGGTTTTTGTTTTTTCCTTTCATAATTTGTAGGAGACTGGTGCTGTAAGCAAACATATCTTCTCTTACACTGTGTCCATGCTTTTCTTTTGAGGAGAGCTTGTTGTAATTATTCTACCCTGAGAGAAGAAATAAATTGAATATATCTTCTTTCACTTTGGATTATGTCTAGTGACTTAATTGCTGCAGTGAATATATTTGAGCAATGTCGAGTGAATATTTAGAAGGAAGAAGACTCATAAGAAAATGGGAAACTTGAAACTAATAGTAGAAGTCTGGCAGCACTCATTTTGTTATCACTATGCCAGGAAACGTTCTAACACTCCACACAGCTACCAGAGCTCCCATAGAGGGCTTGAAGAAAAAAGCATTATGAAACCTGGAATGTGATTTAGTTTTCAAATTGTACTCACTTTGTAAACATAATAGACATGGCAAATATCACATTGAAAATTTCTTTCAGATCTGACCAATTAAAGTTAACCCATGAAGTAGTGTGGAAAGAGTGAAAAGACTATAATTTAAAAACAAGTTCAAATCTTTCTTGTCTTAAAAAACAAGTGTGTTCCTCATAAGTTTCTTTCAAGGCATTTGAGAACTTAGCAAATGAAAACATACAACCCTCAATATTCTAACTGGAGTAAGGTCCTTACATAGTATTATATGTAACCTTTATAACCTACACTTTTTTTTTTCTTTTACTGTATTTTTATTGATTTCAGAGAAGAAGGGAGAAGGAGAGAGAGCGATAGAAACATCTATGATGAGCAAGAATCATTGATTGGCTGCCTCCTGGGGATCAAGCCTGTAACTGGGGTGCCCTGACCAGGAATTGAACTCTAATCTCCTGAGGTCATAGATCTACACTCAACCCTTGAGCCATGCCAGCTAGGCTGACCTATACATTTTTAATTATTATAAATAAGAATGAAAAAAATAATTCTTAAAAGATATGGCAATGCAAATCTCTCCTATGCTATGGTATTAATCCCAGTCACTTGCTTTCCATCTAAGTCATAACTTTTCACTGCTTTTTACAAATGCACTTAAAATTTATTTATTTTTTACTTCATTTAAGTGCTTCTTTAAAAAAAAACACAATCTAAAAACAACCCTAAAATATAAAGCATTACAGTAAATATGTAAGAAAAAGACAACTAGAAAAATAACCAAAATATTTAGTAGATACTTTACAAAAGAGGATATCTGATAATCATATAAAAAGGTGGTGTACTGGATTGGTCATCATGGAAATACTAATGATAACATTCTGGTATTACTATAAATAAATTCTCCATAATGTCTAAGATGAAAAAAAGAGAGACATTGCCAAATTTCAACCAATATATATGTAAATTAGTATATTTGGGGAAAGTGTGTGGCAGTATGGTCTAAAGCTGAATAACAATACTCTATGATCCAGCAATTATCACTCTAGATGTATAATCATCCTAATTTCATTCTACAGCTCAAGACATTTAAAATAATATCCATAGCAGCATTATTTGTAATAGACTGTACTGGAAACTGCCAAAATGCTCTTAAACATACAACCAGTATATAAATTGTGGAATGTTATACAGCAATGAAAATGAAGGGACTACAGTATGCAACAATGTAAGTGAATCTCGCAAGTATATTGCACTAAAGAAATCAGACATAGAAATACATATTGTATGAATCTATTTATATAAAATTCAAGAGCAGTTAAACCTGATGATGACTTTAGCAGTCAACCTAGTGGTTAACTGTGTCAGGGAGAGTGATGGAGAAGGCACAAGAGGTGTTCTTGGAAAGTGATTATGTCATGTTTTATATCTGAATGATAGTAATATGAGTCTGTACACATAGAAATTCATTAGAATATACATTTATGATATGGGAAGAAGGAAAGCTGTCTTTAATAAAAATTTTACATTAAAAATAATTATTATTCTAAGTGCCCAAGAGAATGATTTATGTCTGAGAGGGGTCTACTAATGTGTTTAAACCGAATTATATTTTTGAAAAATTTATAAAAGTAAAATCTTTTAGCTTGATTCCATTTTCTTTTGACTTAAACTTCTGTCTATTCCCTTCATATCTCTGCAGTGATTGAGGGCATTTTGAAGATCCTAAACACCCTGAAGAAACTAAAACAAGTTTAGTTGCATAAACATTCCATTTGTATGAAAGGGACAGACATGTATTTTGCAGTTCCTCCCATGTATAACTCCATCACTGGTTGCTGCCCTTGCATAGCAATGACTTCCAGGAATTCTCTGAGGACCCGCTGGTTTGTGAGATAATGCATCAGAACCAGAGATCCTATGAAGGAATAATTAATTTTTTAAAATATTTATTTATTTATTTATTTATTTATTTATTTATTTATTTATTTATTTTAGCGTCCAAAACCTCTTTAATAACATGATAGGATTCAGAGTTAGTTTTTGTAGCTGCGGCTGGCCCAGCGGCCTCTTGCACGCTTGAACTTCCAGCTCTTGCATCGCATGTAGGGTTTGGTGTGGCTGTGGGGGGTTCCTGCCGAAATGCCTGTACACCTCGGGGCCCTTGCAAAGACCAGAAAGCAGGACAGTGCCACAGCCCTTGGGGGAGTCCAGGGCAGCTGGTCGAAGGTGAGGATCTCGCCCCCAGCCTTGAGGATGCGGCCCCGGGCACGGCTGCTCCCGCGAAGGGCACACGCCTTCAGTTTGGGCACCTCCTGGTTCTCACGTCATCAGTGATCGTCCCTGCAGCCGCGGCGGTTATGGCCTCCCGGCCAGGAAGCTTCATCTTGCGGATCATCCGGGAAAGGGACAGCGGCGGCCTGTTGGTGCGACTCATGAGCAGCCTCTTGAGCACCACTTGGCTGAGAGTGGAGTTGGTTCTTCAGGCCAGAAACCTGTACAGCTTGACCAACGGCCTCAGGTACATGTCCTGGCTCTTGGGCTCCTTGCGCCGGACCTAACGGTCTTTGTTGTGGCGGTTGTCAACTCCCATGATGGCGCCTCCTGCTCCACCAGGTCCGGACAAGGAATAATAATTTTTTTTTAAAGTGCTTTCATCCCTCAGCACTGGGAATATAAGGTTGATGGAGGATAAACACAATCTGAACATACAGACTAAAAATTTGTCTATGAAAAATTCTTCTGATGAATATGCATCTAAAACTTTAAGTATTTATTTATTTTGGTTTCTCATCAAAATGGAAGTTCTCCCCTTTAAAATTTATACTTTCATAGAAAAAATATGTAATTATAAAAGCAGCATAATTTTTATGGAAATCAGAGAAAGTAGAATTTATTAGTATTCCTGTATTTGTAGGGAACAAGTTTGTAGCAGTATTAAAAACGGTGTGCACGTTCAGTGCCCATGTATTCTGCACCTAAGCTATCAATAAGAACAGATGCTGGTAGGTCATGGTAGGGAAAGATTGAATTAACTATTTTCTCTATAGAAAATGATATTATAAAAACTTGTTTTCAGAGGCAAAAATAATGCAGCCAAAATGTAGGAAAAATATTTAATCAATAAAATATGGTTTATCACTTTTTGGGTTTGTAATTATTTGGTATATGAGCTTTTAAGTTTGTAATTTTGTATGTATTCTCTCATAATTACCAATTTTGTATTTATTTTTATAATTGCAGTTTCGAACTGTTTTCTTAAGGAAGGTACCCCTACAAAACTCAAATCTGCCTTAATAGGACCCACTATCCTTACTTCTTTGTCTCATCCAAACAGTTTCTTTCTCTCTCTCTCTCTCTCTCTCTTTTTTTTTTTTCTACTGTAGCTTCTCAGAGTGTCTGCATCTACAACCAAGTTGACCACTTTATTGAACTAAAGGTTGATTACTATAGGCAGATAGCAGGAGAATGGGGGAATCAATGATGAAAACTATCAGTGCTTATAAAAGGCATATTGGAACACATGCTGGGAAGGGAATGAGCTGGAGAGGGTGCAGAGGGTTTGACCTCCACTCAGCACCTCTGAGAATAGAGCACTCTGCAAACTGACCCTGGTCAAAACCCAGCTGGTTACTATAATACTAGTTGAATGGCTGTTCCAATTCAAAGTAAAAAAGGCAACTAGATTTGAAGTCCCTGCCTAGTAATTTGCATGGTCCTTAAGGGTGTGATCTGAAGATGACAAATCCAGTACCTGGCCGTCTCAAAGCCTAAGTGTATTCAGAGCCAGTGGAGGCATCTTCAAGCACCTGCTTTGTTGTATTTGGTGACCACTCACAATGATGGCCCCATGGTGTCACTTTTATTCCCCTTCTGTGAGGGAAAGGGGAAATGTTCTCACTGTTCTCTATGGCAGGTGTTCTGGATTCTGGTACAACAGCCACTTCCTAGGTTCCTCTCCAAGGGATGACCACAGCCCATTTTCTGTGTATATGGCCCCCTCCCCTTGTTTCCAGTTTCCTTCAGAAAAATGAAAGATGTATTTTGTTTAAAAATGTGGGTTTTTTCAGCTTGAGATAGTTTTTCCACCTTTTTTAGCAACAACCATCCCTCCTTGCAGGAACTGAAGCAAATATTGCCATATCACAAGGGCTGTTTTGTTTACTTTTTAAAATTAGCAAATGCTTTAATAATAATAGATGTAGGGTTCTCAAAGTAATGAGTCCACATACAAACACAAGAATATCTATATGTTAAGCAAAACATTTGGCATTTGCATGTATGTTTTCTTTATATTTATTACTTTTTTTTATTGATTAAGGTATTACATATGTGTCCTTATTCTCTCATTACCCCCCACCCCCATTCATACCTCTACACCCCTGCTGTCTGCATCCATTGGTTAGGCTTATATGCATGCATAAAAGTCCTTTGGTTGATCTCTCCCCCTTACCCCCACCCTCCCCTACTTTCCCTGAGGTTTGACATTCTGATTGATGTTTCTCTGTCTCTGGATCTATATTTGTTCATTAGCTTATGTTGTTCATTATATTCCATAAATGAGTGAGATCATGTGATATTTATCTTTCTCTGACTGATTTATTTCATTTAGCATAATGCTCTCCAGCTCCATCCATGCTGTTGCAAAATACAGGAGTTCCTTCCTTTTTACTGCAGCGTAGTATTCCATTGTGTAGATGTACCACCGTTTTTTAATCCACTCATCTACTGATGAGCATTTAGGCTGTTTCCAAATCTTAGTTCTGGTGAATTGTGCTTCTATAAACGTAGTGGTGTATATATCCTTTCTAACTGGTGTTTCTAGTTTCTTGGGATATATTCCTAGAAGTGGGATCACTGGGTCAAATGGGAGTTCCATTTTTAGTTTTTAAGGGAAACTCCATATTGTTCCCCACAATGTGTTTTGTTTACTTTAAAAAGTCACACTTAGCCGAAACCGGTTTGGCTCAGTGGTAGAGCGTCGGTCTGCGGACTGAAAGGTTCGAGGTTTGATTCCAGTCAAGGGCATGTACATTGGTTGTGGGCACATCCTCAGGAGAGGGTGTGCAGGAGGCAGCTGGTCGATGTTTCTCTCTCATTGATGTTTCTAGCTCTCTATACCTCTCTCCTCCTCTCTGTAAAATATCAATAAAATATATTAAAAAAAATAAAATAAGTCTCACTTAAAAAAACAAAAAACAAACAAAAGAAAAACCTTTTCTATATCTGCCTAGGAGCACCAGTGATCCCCATTTGCCTTCCCTTTTTCTCTCCTTCCATGCAGAAGAAAAAAAAGGCAGGGGAGTGAATTCTGATATTTTGTATCCCATGTTATTTATTTTATCCTTACAATAAATTTCGTAAGTATCATTACTGATAAGTCCTGATAGCCATTGGAAATGCAAACCAAACACAATTGCTTTTTCTCAAATTGAGGGAGAGATGACAGGGAAGACATGCTCACCCGTTTGGGGGGAAATAAAAGCTCCCCGCCTTCCTCTCACAGGCTCACTCTCAGGAGTTGGGAGAAAAGGAGGCCCCTGCCCCAAGGGAAGATAATGCAGTCTAGGTTCTTCCAGCCTGGTGCTATGCCTAGCTGGGTGGTGCAGGGGAGAGAAAGTATTTCCTTGCAGTTTAGTATATGGTCCTTATGGAGTGAGATCTCTGTCTCTTCCAGTCCAGCCAACCTCAGTCCTTCTGCCTGAGGTTCCAGCAGGGATAACACAAATAGCAGGCACTGGAACACCCTCTCCCATAAGGCTTCTTTGGAGAGAAGGCCACAGAGCCATCAAGTATGTCCAGGCAACTGTGGGCTAGGCCACACCTACACAAATAAACAGGATCCTTTCAAACTATATCCCTGAAGTCCAGCCATGCATTAGCTTTCCAGTTGTCCTCCATCATAAGGAAGTTATTTTATCCTGCTCACACACCTCAGTTATTATAATAGACTATCCAGTGACTCAACTATGTTAAAAATTGTCACTTGCCTGTGGGAAACCAGAAGCATCAAGATCCCCTCAAAAGTGTTTTGCCTTGGGGACCTGAATCATGCAGAATAACTTAACTTACTCTAGAATATGAGATTGCCTTAATTTTGCAGCGAAATGCTCCCACTCATTCCAATGCCACCATGTCTGTCTCTCTCCATCTTCCCGTTGCATTTCGTAGGCCAATTCCTCCTTCCTGCTCCCAGCCCAGGAACTCCAACATAATTCATTCCACAGCTCAGCTCCCTTTAGCTCCAGCCAGGAACTTAGCTACACATCTATTTTCACCTTTTCAAAAACCCGTACACCATTAATGCCTTTGGTTAAACAAGGTGCCTCTACTCCTGACTTAACACAGCTTCCTCCTGTGAGTAAAGTTTCCTCCAGTGGGTATGGCTGTGCCATCCCCTTCTCCCACTCACAGTAACAGTCAGTGTGTGTGTGTGTGTGTGTTGTCTCTGATTTACACAGATGAGTGAGTGGAATTATTATTGGGTGACTTAAATATTTTTTAGTCTTAGACTTGCTATTCGATTCTATGTCATTTGTGGGGCAGCATGAACCCCACACTGCATGGCAGACTCAGTCAAGTCGCTTCATTTTTGATACAAGGCTGAGCTGTACGAAGTCTTTCCCAGGCATGATCTCATCTTATACTCACAACAACCCTATGACTTGGATAGGATGAGGTTCATTTGTCCAGATCAGGGTCAGGGGATAAAAAAAGTAGGGACAATATAATGTAAAGACTTAACTAGGTATAAACTTTTAACTCCTGGAAAGTGTGCCTAGAGAACTCTGTTTCCCAAAGGAAACTTTGAAAGCCCCCAAAACTGAGGAAACAAAGAGAAGAGGTTGCAGTTATCCCAGTTCCTTCAGGAAGGTTCCCTGGAGCTGAAATGCAGATTGCTAAGGAGGGAAGGCTGAGCTGCTCCATGCTGACTGCCAGGAGCTGGGGAGAGGGAGTCTGTGGGGCAGTAATGCAGGCCTCAGAGCTGGGAAGTCCGAAGGGTGCTGGTGTCTGGAGCAGAGAAAGGTGGCAAGCAACTGGTTCTGCAAGTGTTGGGGAACCAGCACCCAGGACCCAATGCCTGCTACAGAAAGAATGGAAGCTGTCCCTGAAGAAGCCCTGCAGGCAGGACTCAAGGAACTGCTTGCCAGTTGGGTTTTCCCTTCTTCTCCCTCCAGGCTCATTGTCTCTCCCTAGTGTTCCCTATTGTCAGCATCTAACAGGCAGCTGCTGGCAAAGCAAGGAGTTAAGTGGGAATTACAACTGGGTACATATCCTGTATGTATGGAGGTTAAGGTCAAAAACTTAATAAATACAGCAGAAAACTTTTCTGGCCTAATTTTTCAAAATAAACAGACAAAAAGAGGAAAACAAAGCCGAGAGAAGGTAACCACACTAAGATCTTGTTAGGATAAAGCTGGTGAGTGTTAGTGCTGGGTCTTACATTGTTATTTTGATTGTAAATGTCATACTGTCTTCATTATGCCACATTTTCTGAGGTCTAAATGGTCGAAATAACTCTCTTAGAATCGCATACTATTTCAATGGCAAAAACTGAAAACCATCTCTATCTCAAAATATTCTCTTTCTCTATATCACCGAATCAAAAGTGTCTCACATTTATGAGAGATCGGGTGTAGAAGAAAAGAGAACTGCAGGCTAAGGAGAAGGGAGGATCTCAAAGATATAGCTTGTAGCAAGAGACAGGGACACTGACAAGAGAAACATCTGAACTGAGAAAATCAAATGGCCCATTCATTTATGAGTTCATGCACTCAACAAACAATCATTGCATGTCTACCTCATTTCAGACGCTATTGCAGAGGATGGTGGCTCATACTTGAATAAAAGTCCCTACTTGCATGCAGTGAACAACTTAGTGAGGTAGTGAGATAATAAATAATATGAATAGCTTATGTACTTTGTTAGAGAGTATAAAGAGGTAGAGCAAGAAGAAAGATAAGAAATATCCACAGAGCGGTTGCATTTTCCTAGAACGATTGCCACAGAAGTCCTCATGGAGATGGTGAGGTTGGAGTCAAGGCTTGAGGGAAGCAACAGGTGATCAAGCAGGCATTTGGGGGAGCATATTCCAGGCCTGAGGAGCAACCTTAAGAGTCCTGTGGCAGAGGAGAAATGATGAGGAAACCAGTGTGGCCGGAGCAGCAGGAAGCAGTGGGAGGAAACAGAGTTAGAGGAAGAAGAGAGGACC